>NW_022280062.1:2955381-2966282 GCF_004355925.1 Anarrhichthys ocellatus | reverse complement strand
TGTGTGTGTGTGTGTGTGTGTGTGTGTGTGTGTGTGTGTGTGTGTGTTCGTTCAACTCTTCCGTTGTGATAATTCATCTGCGCAGCTGCAAAATTGTATGCTAAGATCAATAACTGTAGATGGAAGATGCCATGTCGTGCCTTTTGTAACTGCAACACAATGGCTCAGGAGACAGTGTTGCCATATTGTGTGATATTTATCTGTGTGTTTTGTTATTTTTAGGACAAAACATCTTCACCTACTCTGGTGTTCAATCGTCTTTTCGCGGACATCAAGGAGGAGCCAGGACACCCCACCCTGGTCCATCCCAGGTACTACACCTCCTTGACTTTGATTAAACAATCCCAACACACCTAACGGTTATGTTCATTATCAAGCATCTATCCGATTAATGATTGAGAAATGGCCATTACATGTTCTCAGAGACTAAACTGACATCTTCAAATGTCTTATTTTGTCCACTACTCAAAGATACAGTTTACAAAGATATAAAATGAGAGAAGAGCAGTACATTCTCACATTTGAAACCAATTATTTGAATTTTTACATGACGTTGTTGTTGCTTACTGCACATCTACTTCATTTATAAAGACATCTTGCAAGAGATTTCTTGCATTAAAGTAGTTTAAGTTGTTTACATTTTTTACTAGCCTGCTGCCTCTGATACTGAAGGTGTTTTTTTTGCTTCTCTACTTTAGTAAAATAATTACCAAGTAAAGTTTAAGTTCAACTTGAGTTTCTTTCTGAGTAAACTAAACTCCAATCCCTAAATCTCCCTAATTGGCGCTGCGATCCCACTTCTGCTCTGTTCCCTCCTCGTCGTCCTCTCCTTCATCACATGTGCCACTCCTCTCCCTCCCTCCCTCCCTACTTCCCTTTTCTTTTCAGAGCCCTCGTTTCCTCTCTTCTGTTTCTCGGTTCCTCCCTCCATTCATCCCCTGAGCACACCAGCCTGTGTTTGGATATGGCGCTCTGATAGCTCACACAGTAATCTGACCCAGATTTTGTTTTTTAACTGGAATTAGACGGTTTACGGCGCCACAGATACATGTGACCGCCTTGACACACTGACTGTGTGGAGGCTCACAGACATCAGGCCAGACACATTGGCAGGATTGGAGTTCTGGTCACCTACCAGCATCACATGACGGCTACACTCTCAAACCAGCTGGGACTTGCGTGGTATTTGGGTTCTAGCAGAATCCATTAGCGGTACACTTGTCAAATACAAGCCAGGCTTACATTATTCAATCACATCTTTCATGTGAAGGAGTTTCAGATTCCCATTGAGGCGAGCAGTCTCCATCCAGAGGACAGGAAGCCAGGCTGGGTTGGTAGTGCTATATATATATTGTTTTTTTTCTTCCCAGGCAGAGCCCCACTGAGCTGTCATACTCAGCCTAGTTCACAGCTCCAGCTCTGTCTGGAGGGGACTGCTGGTGGGGGAGGGGTTTAGAGCTTCTCTCCTCTCCTCCATCTGCTTCTCTATCACTCTGTCTCTTCCTATTCCTCCCTCTACTCCCTCCCTCCCTTCCCACCATCCAGCCAGGAATAGACAGATAGTGTTGGCTCAGTGGCTTCAGTGCTTCTCCAGGCAGTATCTCTCTCTCAGTTGTACCCACTACCTGGACATTGGTGATAAGCCGAAAGGTCCGTTTAGGCCGAGATCCTGTAAACGGACGATAAGAAGTGTCCGTGTTCCACACTGTGTTTCCAGCTCTTCAGATGCTGCAGTTACCGGAGGCTGAGCCGCTACCAAATTACTTTACTTTTGTTACTCTGATTCAGCTGCGTTTTATTGCTGGAGAGTTTAAAAGGGCCACATGAGTTATTGCAGGTGTGTGTGTAGCTTTATGTATATGAGCATTGCAAAGTCCATAACTCGTAACATTTTACGACGTTTACTGCAAAGTATGTGAAAGGTGATACTGCTACCATTATGACTAGAATGATAAAAACAAAGAGAAAACAGATGCAGCATACGCCACCTTTATGTCATCAGAAAAAAATGAAAATTACATTTTAATGCTGTTGTATTTTCAGTATTCTTATCAGTTCATTTTAAAATGTTTATGTACATGTGTAGTCGGTTCAGTTCTTTATGTGTCTTCTTTCTTTATCTCTCTCTCTCTCTGCCAGCTACTACCTGTACACATACGATAAGATGCTGGCTCCCAACGTGTCTCTGCAAAGGGAGGCGGAGATGAGCTCCGAGATGTTCGGCGCGCTGCTCAAACACCACTACAGCCACAGAGTGCTGGGCCACGACGAGCCACCCATGGGTCAGTAACGCCACACACACTAATGCACACAGAGTCCACTCGCATTGGCAACCGTAAACGCGCTGCAGTGATGCCAAATTACAAACCACTTTATCACTTTACTCAACCAAAGCAAGTCAAATTCTAATGCAATAAAAACTACAACCATAAAAACTAAAAGCCACCTCACTAACTTTGTATTTAACCTTCGAACAACCACAAGGCCTGAGCCAGATAACCTAAGAGGTCTGATATTGGATAAGCAGGTCAGAGAGGTACTATAGGTACTATACTGTGGAGCAAGAAGTAAAATGTGATCAAATGTAATGTACATTTTCCATAAAGTTCCCAAGATATACTGAGCATTGTCATCCCGTTAGATAGGATACGAGTTCGCTTCTCCAGGGCTTCGGTTTTTAGTTTATGATCCATTCTGTCAACCGCTGCACTCAAATCTATTAAACTAAAATAGAATAATACCGTGTCTTACTCGACGACCTACACTCTCCAATAAGTGTGTTCATGCAGGTAAAAAATGGACAAGAGCAGAGCTAAACACAGGCACGCAGTTTGTTTATTAAATTATTAGTTTTAGAACACGCTAATATTAGCTGAACGCTCACATGTTCTAGCTACGTTACCCAACAGGAGATGGATGGTGAAGGCAATAGAAATGGTTGTGATATTAACACAGAGTAGTACTAATAAACCGTGATTCCACTTTTTAACCATGTTTCTCTTTGCTCCTGGAAAACGATAATGATTGATAGTCCATTCTATAATATACGTCCTTCAAAACTGTTTGAAACTTGAGTAATATGTTACGTTAATGTCCCTTATTCAGAATTCATAAACAGTATATTAACATTGAATGAATAGTTTAATAAAAGCTGGTTGAAAGCTCTGGGGCAAAGACAGTGCGTGGCCTTTTGAGTTAGAAATGTTTAAGTATTTCCACCAACAACAAGAGACAGACAACGCTGTTGATATTTGATCATTTAAATAGTACTTCATAACTACTCTTGTGTACACTGTGTGTTCTGCACACACACTCACACACACATTCATGCACACACTTCCAGCCTGCAGCCACGCACATAATCATGCATTGACCTTCACATAAAGACTCTGGGGGCACATCAGTATTGATGAACAAGAGTGGTGGAAATGGCAGTGACCTCTTCTCTACCCTGTGTGTCTATGTGCATGTTGACGTGTGTTTAATACTCCTGAATAATAAGACGTGTGTATATATTTAGAGTGAGAGAGTGTGAATCATGGGAATGGTTTTCCGTCTACCATTATTACGCCACGTCTGACTGCCAGGCTGTGTCTCTCGCTCTCTCTCTCGGGCGTTTCTGCTCCCCTTTTTCTTCTCCAACCAATCCGTCTCTCTTCCGTCCATCCTCTCATCCACTCTTTTTCTCCTGGCAGCATTTTCCACATCCTCTGTGAGTCCGTGCTCCGCCTGCTTCCTCTCCCATCCATCCATTCATCCATCCATGTCTCTTTCTTCTCTTGCTCTCTTCATCTCCACCTCCCTCACAGTCTGCTGTCACCCCCCCTCCCCTTTTTCCTTTTCATTCTCTTCTTTTCCTTCTTCTTATTGAATGATTTCCTCCCCCAGTTTGTCTGTGTGCCTCTCTCTCTCTCTCTCTCTCTCTCTCTCTCTCTCTCTCTCTCTCTCTCTCTCTCCTGCTTATTTCCTTTTGATCCACGTCCAAATGAACCACTCCTGGTGTGTGTGTGTGTGCGCAAGTTAGTTTGAGTTGGTAAATGAGTGTCCTCTCCAGTGCCAGACATGCTGTGTACAGAGCATCATATTTCCTGTCACACACACACTTTATGAATAGATTATTCTGGCCTTTGTCATGCTCTCTTTCACTATTTCGTCTTCTCTTTCTGTCTCTGAGCTTATACCTTCAAACACACCATCATTAGTAGCCCTAATTAGTAGCCCTACAGACACCGCCTGTTTGATCCTCATCCCGTGATGTACACCTTTAAAGTGAGGGAACGAGAGTTTGAACAGAGGAGCCCACGCAGAGTGGCGTAGCTCCCACGCAAGGCCCTTTATTTCTCTCTCTCTCTCTTCTTTCTCTCTGTCTGAAGGCACACACACACACACACACACAGAATTTTTGGGTGAATGTTTGGTTCCTCTGCTGTTGCCATGCCGTGCTTGCGCTCACGCGGAGAAAGTGGTGTGAGCTTTTATGAGGTTGTGCGAGGGTGTTACCTCAGTGTAGGCGAGAGCGTGTGCACGAGCTCGACTCGCACTTCCTGTCTTTCAACCACCTCCTCATTTCTTTTTGTTTTGGTTTTAAAACTCCTTCCTCTTCCTCCCTCCACAGATCTTCATGCGTCGCCTCCCGTCGCCGCTGCTGGCGCCAAGGAGGCCAAATCCCAACGTGCCGCTGCCGCCTCGACCAGTGAGCGGGAATGCCAAACCCAGGCAGTTTCCATGGAGACAAGCAGCCAGAGCTGCAAGACAGCCGCCCACACCCCCCCTCCTCCTCCCGTGTCGTTGTCGTCGCCGGTAACGGAAGTAGCGGCTACGGACACGGGCTTTGCCATGAGCGTCGCTGCGGCGGGGGGGCTGGAGGACGACAAGGACAGAATCGTGGTGGAGATCATGCAGATGTACAGCAGGCAGCAGGAGAAGCTCAACTCCACCCTGCACAAGCAGCTGCAGCTGGAAATGGTGAGTTGGTGGTCGGAAAAAGAACAAAGACTCGAGATAAATGACACAACTGTCCTGGCCTATTAAAAGTGTCCTCGATGCTCACCTTCCACAGACCCCTACCTCGCTCTCCTGTAGCCTAAACAAATATCAGCCTCAAGCCTGAATGTTGATATCAGATGCTTCTGCAATTTGTCAAAACAAGTCAGCAACCCTGTTTATGTAAATTACAATGTTTCACTGTTGTATAACATATTGTATATTATTCACACACACAAGTTTAATTTCTATTTTGACATATGGAAATAGAGTTGACCTACATTGTGGTGATGTTAACATCTACGGCTGAATTATGTCCCTGCATTTAAACCCACCACTGGGATGCTTGAGAGATTTGCATTTGTATTGTAAAATATTGATGATAAAATGTATGATAAAATGTGTATAGGCCTACACAAAACCTTCACTTTGTAGTCTGTCCTCTTTTTCCACTTCTACTGCCGTTGTGGTATCAAACATCCGGCCTCTCTGCGGAGGGGCTGATATTCATAGCACTTTACTCTACAAAGGGTCAGTGAAATATCACATGTTCATTGTTATTTCCCTCTGTATCTCCAGGAGCTGGAGGCAGTGCGCGGGGGCGAGGCGGCGAGGCTACGGGAGCTGAGCGCTGAGCAGCGGGAGCTGCGCAGCGAGCTGGAGGCGGTGCACAGCGAGCAGGCGCGGCAGCTCAGCCAGGCCCGCCAGGAACAGCTGGAGCTGGAGACCCGTCTGGAGCAGCTCCGGCAGCAGGCCTGCGCCTGCGAGCCGGGGTCCCAGCGCCAGCAAGAGGCCCACTACGCTGCACAGGTATGGACTTAGCAGGGAACGTGTGCACGCACGGCACCGATTTTGGCATCAGAAACATTCAGAGTGAATCACAGTGACACACACAGTCTGCACATTGGCTCTCCTAACATATGGCATTTTTTATCTCGGACGCCACAGTGCTCCAATCAAACTAAAGGAAGCATCACTGCGGTGCTCTACATATTGATGCCTCCTTTCATTTCTAAGCATTTACAACTAATTTATTCACTTTGTTTTCAATTTATTACCATGAACACTTTGTGATGCTGCTGAAAAGATATTGACAATTTTTTTTTCTACCATACCTTTCCTGTCCTATATGAGTCACTTTGCTGTTGAAGACGCACGCACACGCACTCTCCTGCAGAGCCTTTGTTTAGGTTTCCACTCGACTTATCTCCAGATAGATTATGTTATGTTGGTCTGCAGCCTCCCCCTCCTGTCTGTCCTTGAAGCTGCTCCGCCTCCCTCGGCTTCAAAAACAGGATGTCTGCCAGTTAGCTAGGAAAGGGGGTGTGCACGTGTTTGTGTGGCTATGAGATTAATATTAGCCTGAAACTAGACATTGTCTTAAGTAATTTACCAGTTCAACACACATTTCGAAAAGTCTGAATAAAAACACAGAAGTTAATCGAACTTGAAACGAAAGAATCGAGAATGTCTTCTAAATCTTTTCTTGTTTGATGTTGAAATCACACATGATTATTATTATTGGGGCTCTCTTCTCTTTCTTTGGCTAACAGCAGCACAGCAGGCTGTAGTAAACAAGGTTAAGGACCGGATGCCTGACAGAGTGACAAGTAATGAGGGTTAAGGTCTCTCCAATCACAACGTGTCTGCGTCTTGACAGTCACAAGATACAGTGCAACACCAGTAGATAGCCTATCTGCTACACTGTGCACAGTCTGTTACGATAGCCTGCTCGCTAACTATCTGTTTGTCGTCTAAATGTTGTGTGTTGAGTCCGTTTTGTGTACTTGTCTTGATGTATTTTTTGAGTTTCTGATGGCAAGAGATTAAAAAGAATCCCTGAAAATCTTGATGGAGTTTTGTATTGTCCGACGCGGCATCATTCCCACTCAACCTCGACATCAACAGCACGTCTAAGCCTGACTTAACGACAGATTATTGTTAAATGTGTGAGACGAAAAGTACTGTAGACATCCGTTGACCTCATGTCTCTCCCCCCCCCACAGTTGTCGGAGTTACGTCACAGGCTGGAGCGAGCAGAGACGGACCGGCAGGAGCTGCAGGAGGAGCTGCGCAGGGAGCGTGAGGCGCGGGAAAAGCTCGAGCGCACGATCGCCCAGCTCAAGCAGCAGATGGTCCATTCTGCCACGGTGGGAGGCAGCCCCTCTCCTCCTCTTACCCCTTCAGCCGGACCCCCTAACGCCCACTGCCCGCCCTCCTCCTTCTCAGAGGCCCCAGCGGCTGGCCAAAAGTAACTGCCACCCCCCCTTCAGGCGCCTCCCTCATTCCGCTCCCGATCACCCGCCAACTCTACAGACACAAACAAATCAGCCTAAAGCAGAAAAGGAGCTTTGCATCTCCTTGGGTTTTTTAAGTTCACTCCCACCCTTTTGTTTCAATGTAGGACTGAATTTTGGTTTTGTAATGTTGTGTTTCTTTATTATTATTTCTTTTTTTTTTCTCCCTCCTCTCTTTAAACAGTATTTAAAGATTTTTTTGGGGCATGTATGTTTGATTTAATTTATAGTTTTTACTGAACAAACAGCTGCTTTAGACGTTGACGGTCAAGTAGAGACCAACTCGACCCTTCCCACAATGGTCACCTGCCTCGCCCCCATCTCTTCTTGCTCTCTCTGGATCCTGGAGCTGAAGACTTTGAGGTTTCAGACTTAAGCTCAGACGCAGACTCATCCCGGACGTCACTTCATGCTACTACCTGGCACAGCAGCCGGTGTCCTCGGACACGTAATGGCGCCTGGTTGCGGTGCCCCTTCTCCGTCTCTGTACTTGCGGCCCAAACGCTCAAGTACCAGCGACTGCAGGAAACTGCATGGACAGTTCCATACTGCTTTTCCTGCTCCTTATGAAAACGGAGAGAAAAAAGGTGTAACAACATGTCGAAGAATATTAAATCTCTCTGGAGGAGAAATACCTTTACTGTACAAAAAAAAATAAGACATTTTGCAGATGTCGTAAAAAACCTCATGAAAATATGCCAATAGTGACGCTGAACTTGAAATGAGTGGTTTGAGTGTGACCCCCCCCCCCCCCCCCCACACACACAAGGTAGCTAGCTAGCAAATCGTCTGGCCTGGACCCCAGCTGCTCCTCACACAGGCTACTTCCCCCTCTTCACTCTGCTGGGCAGCACCTGGACTCTCCTGTCGTAGACCAAACAGTCTGTCGGTTGATCCAGTGTCTCCTCTCCACGCACGCACACACACACACCTTTCACCGCTGTACGCTAGTGCCGTTGCCCTCTGCTGGGAAACTCCATAACACTGTGGTTTTCACCCACTTTAGGCTAGACAGGAAACACTGTGCTCTTTTCAGACTTGGCATGAAGAAACCCACAAGCAGTGTTTTGCACTTAATACGCTCTCCTCCCCCAGAATCCCTAGGGAGAGGAATGTGTCTGGACACGGGGGGAGGGCTGGTTGAACCAGTGTAGCTTTCCTAAGAAAGAGGGAAAGGCAGCGTCTCACATGTGCGGTAGCTGTACTGCCATACCATAATACATGCGACATCCTTACATAACCGCACACACACACACACACTCGAGTGTGTCAGTGCGGTCCAGGCATTCAGGCAGAACAATGGGCCCCAGCGTTCCCAGCAGATGATCAAAGCACCAGTCTGGCCCCTGTTTTGTTTTCTGGGCTTCTCTCTTTTTTTTGTATCATTTGACTTCATTGTCAGCAGACGGTTTTTATCCACCACCCTGTTTGTCAGAGCGTCGTCTTCAGAATGTGGGTCGCAGGTGAAAGCAGTTAGTCCGGTTTTGGGCCTCGGGTCCGGCCCCAGCTTCACGTTATTCTGCCTGGCTGAACAAACAGCACTGGACAGGAAGAGGAAGAGAGGGGCGGCGAGGATCGAGGGGAGCGCTGGGGGTGCAGCGGGCTGGGTGGCCCAGACGCCAGGGGTACAGAGGGAGCCCTCTTTTTGTTTAGTGCAGTCAGAATGGGGGCAGCTGTTGTACTCTGGGCCTCTGGGTGAGACTGTACAGGCTCCCCCCACCCACCAATCTCTCAACACCCTCTCACGAAACGACCGTCACTCACTCACACATACCCGTCCATCCATCCATCCATCTCCAGTGCCAGATCAGCTGGGGTTGTGCAGTGTTTTGTAGATGCCCAGGAGAGGAAGAGAGGACTTTTATTGTGTCAGTTGCCAGGCAAAAGCACTTTTTATTGCCACTAAGGAGATCCCTGTAAGCAAGTGTGTGTGTGTGTGTGTGTGTGTGTGTGTGTGTAAATAATTGTTTAAGAAGAGAAGGGGATCGGCCTCAGCTAAACTCTTGAGCTTTTTTTTTATGCATCTGCTATAAATGCAAATGAATAGACATTCCACTGTGCTCCATCCTGTTGAATGCAGATTTTCGTACACGGCTTCCTTCACAATAACAGACGATAAAGACCAGAGTACAGTTGTGGTTTGTTGATTGTCATGAAAGCAGGCGCAAGCCAGTCCAATCAAACCCACGCCGCTAATGTACACTCTACTGTTTCAGTTTATTGAAATTATGAAAGAAAATATTTAACGTATTAACTAAAGATTTATATTCACTCTGTAAATACAGTAGTCATTAATATATTAACTGTTCTTCTATGAAAAATCTTCAAAAGGTTTTAGAAAGTGGACCAGAACTAAGGCTTCAGATGTTTTTGCTTTCTTTTTTAAAATAGTTATCAGAACTTGACGTGAGTCGTCGAGCAGGTTTTGGGGGGGGAGGGGAACGCATGGTTTACTGACACATGATACAAGGCGAAATAGGAATATAATACTTTGTTACACACTTTGCCCCCTTTTCTGAAATGATGCATTTTCTTTTATTTTTGTGGATTTCATCTTGACGGACTGTTGATCGTGTGATGTAACGAGCCCCCCCCCCCCCCCCTCTGAGATAAATTGAAAATGAAACATTTGTTTAAGAAAATGCATTTTGGCAAAAAAAAAGAAAACAAACAAAAAATGTTTTTCCTTTTTTATGCATGTTTTGCTGCCCCTTAAATTTTGTGTCACCGAGCCAATTTATCAATTTTTTCATTGTGTAAAAAAGATGTTCCCCCTCACGTAACGCACAGACTATTAAGGTGGCTCATATGCATGAACATTGAACATGTGCAAGTTTTATATCATTACTGGTTTAGAGGTTGACGAGCTATAAATTCAGATTATGAAGAACATAAAATGTAGCCTAATGTGATTTGGAAAGTGTGTGTGTGTGTGTGTGTGTGTGTGTGTGTGTGTGTGTGTGTGTGGGTGGGTGGGGGGCCTCCCACGTCTGATTGAAGCACAGCAGCTTTGTAAAGGGAACGAGAGGAAAACGTGCTTGTGTAGCTCTGGTTGTGTACTTATCTTTTCTGGTTCTGATCATTTATTCCTGTCTGGATGTGTAAACATCACTTAAAAGATAATCAGTATTAGTTTTACTGACTTAATTACCTCTTAAGAGGCACCAAACAATGTCTTTCAATTCATCACACGAGCAGATAACTAAATTTGTGTAATTTGCATTTTATACACAAGGTGCCGTTGTTTAGGTTCTTTAATCAGAGTCCATCATTTGAAACTGAAAGGGGAGGAAAGTCCCATGTGACACTGTTTGCTGGGCCTTTTTTTGTATTTTGCAGTGTTATGAGAACTTGGATATGCTTTGTACAGAATTTTTACAGGTGTGAAGTTTGCCCAACAGACAAGAACACGATTTTGAAGCGAGCAGAGTCGCACCACGTGGACACATTTGAGTACAGGTTTTACCTGCTCGTTGCTTCCCGGCTATGTGGACAAAACGTGTGAACTGTTGCAGAAGGTGTGCTTTGCAGTCGGCTGTGTAATTATTCTGTGCCAGTGTGGGAGACGCCAGGAAGTGTGGCTGCATTGATGATTGATTACACAGATCACTGGATACTAAG
>NW_022280062.1:2877759-2954981 GCF_004355925.1 Anarrhichthys ocellatus | reverse complement strand
TTGAGAGATTTGCATTTGTATTGTAAAATATTGATGATAAATTTATATATATATTTATATAATATATAATCAATCAATCATGGCTTTGCTAAAAAAAGAACTCTTTTCCCCTTCGATGCTGTTCTGAAACATGAAACACTGTGTGTGTTTGACCATTGCATACTACGTTGCCAATACTACAGTGTGATGAGACTTTTGTTCTTGCATGAATCGAGACACTGTTCTCCTACCTCATGTTGTGATATAAAAAAATATGTTTTTTAAGCAGAAGAAGCTGCATCTCTAACTGTTTATCATCATTGATATTTACTAGTAAATGACATACCTGTAAATGCTTTTAGCTAATACCTCAGTTGTATCTAGTGTTTGTTTTTTTTCTGTTTTTGCCCTTCCCTGATTTCGGATCTTGTAAATATATACCCTGTATAGATAATGAACTTGGATCAAATTCAAGTAAAGTTCTGTAGTGTCAAATCAGTGTGGTCTGTCGCCTTTTTTATTTGCCATCGTCACTTCCTTATTTGCTTAAGATTCGAGTCAACCGCAATATGAACAAACAAATGTTTTGTGTTGCGTAAACAAAAAAAGAGCGGCATCTCCCGAGCCAGAGCATGTCAACCTTTACATACACAAATATGTTTTAGAGCTGCAACAGCTGGTCAGTCAATCGTTGGGGGATCAACAGAAAACGTTTGACTCGTTAAAAATGACAAACTGAGCTTGTTCCACTCAAATGTTAAGATTTCAGTTTTTTCTTCGTCTTTTAGATAGTGAAGTGAACATTGGGCAGATGAATCTATAATTAAAATAATCCTAATAGAAGCCCTGAATATGTGATGAGCAGTATTGCAAGAGGTACTCAAATAATTTTATACTAGTGTAGAAATACTCTTTAGAGTAAAAGTATTGTTTAAAATATTATCAAATATTCTGAAAGTACCAACAGTAAAAGTAGTCATTTTGTGTTCAATAGTCCATTTCAGAAAAATGTACATTATATTATTGTATTATAATTATTGATGCATTAATATATTCACCATCTAAATATTGCATCAGGTTAATGTTAGAAGTTCAAATGGATGTGACACAAATTAGACTATAAATCAGAAGTTGTTTGTCCAATCATCACAAAACTCGCAGGATGAAAACAGCTCAGAAGGACGCGCCTTAAGTTCCACACATGTCCATGGGCTTGGTTTAAATATGGCCATAAATCAATGAAAATATATCCAAACATCACCAGCGAGGGGTATTTACAATGAAGTTGTTGGAACATGCGTTATCGTTGGAACATGCGTTGTCATTAGTGCACGTGTGTAAGTGTAAAAGATTAAGACCATTTACAGCTCTCAACTTCTAATCCGTCTGTGTTGGCTTGAACTCGGGAATCGCTACTTGCAGCTATAGTTTATATATATTACTTTATATACTGCTGGGTAGCTTGTGAATTCCCCTCTTATTGGTATATTATATTTGTTGATTATATTTTGTATTAATATGAATCTGTAAAGTAACTAAAGTTATCAAGTAAATGTAGTGGAGTAGAAAGTACAATATGTCCCTCAAATGTAGTAAAAGTAGCAGAAAATGAACGGTCTTGAATAACATGCAAGTACTTTAAAAATGTTGCCTAAACGCAGTACTTGAGTCAATATACTGGTGAGAAGTATATCTCATGGTATATTATACTGTGGCTTAAGTTTCATCAAGTAGAGCAGAGAGATTTTCATTGGATTGGATTATTTTTGAGTAAATCTTATTTTGATAGCAAGGCTGCAAAATCTGAGTGTAAAAATTGTGTTTGTAATTTCATATTTATATTTTCTGCAGCTTTTCAGCATAATCGCAGAAAGCCCTCTGACACATCTGACTTCAAAATGGCTCCTGCTGAACCTTAGTTTCAGGAGAGATGGACAATTCTTCTTTCACCAAACATATTACAATTCATTCTTTAGTTAATCCTTTTAATAGTTGTTCATACATTTCACTCAAAAAAACACAAAAGTCAACCTCGTGGCACATAAATATGAAGTCAGGGGATCACCAAAGTCATTAGGATTCATTATCATAGGACCATGAATGTATACCAAACATTGCAATCCATCCAACAGTTGTTGAGACCTTTCATTCTGGGCCAAAGCGGTGCACTAACTGACAGACACGATACATTGAAATGTCCACTCACAGAAGCTGTCAGGAGGAACTGCTGCCAGGCCCTGCGTTACCTCCGACACTGGACAGACGGCACATAAAACGATCGCTATCAGAAGGCTGTTGAGGAAGCAGAGCCAGGCGATGTTCAGACCCAGGTATGCAGGTATCCCCACAGGTAGCAGGAGGATCATGGCCAGGAAAAACAGGAACGGGGCCCATGTCTTCAGAAATATATGTATGGTTTGATGAACGACATCTCTTCTGGAGTGAGCTCTACTCTGGTCTGTGCTTTGGTCTTTCAAAGGAGGATTTTTTAAGAATCGTGTGCTGCACGCAGCATACAACGCTGCACAGCACAGAGTCAGGAGGAGAAACATGCAAACCTGCAGGATCTGAGTGGTGTGGATTATCCAGCACTGGTGTATCTGGATGTGGTACACACCCTCCATGACAGGAATCAAGTCTGACAGCAGGAAGACGTAGAGAACAGCGAGGTACCACAAGAGGCCGGTCACAAACAAGCAGACAATGAATGTGGTCCTGCCAGTGACGGGTTGCAACCTCCGAGTGACTCTGAGGAAATGGTCCAAACCGGCCACGACTACAACAGGCCACTGCAGAGCATTGCACATCTGTCCAAGGATTTGAACCAACAAACATACGTGGTACCTGGTCAGCTTCAAACCCAGGAGGAAGACGTATCCATCAGCGTGCATGTGAAGGGTGGTGACAAAGAGGGTCAGGATTGTGTCGACGACAGCGAGGGAAACACTGAAAACTCCCAGGAAGCTTTTGCAGATGTGGTTCCACTGGAGAAACACCAGAGCGCAGCTGAGCAGACATTTTCCTCCCAGACCGAGCAGGATGGAGGGGATGGAGATAATCATGGTGTGCAGTTTTTAACCAGAGGTGCGTCAGATGCAGTGGGTCATTATGGAAAATCTGCCGCTGCAGGGGGGAGAGAAAGAGCATTTAAGCAGCATTTTATCATCCGTTTGTTTTTGCCAACCTCAATATACGCAAGTCTTCCAACTCCCACAGGAAATATGTGGTTCTTTGCTCCACTATGTTCTAGAGCTGAGAGGAACTGCAGTGATCACGTGATCAAATTGTCAATTCAGAAATATTGTTTAAGATTGGACTGATTACAACAGTAGCACACATCACACCAACTGTCAGCAGATAATGACTCGAATGCTGCTGAACTCTGACCTGACTCCCTTTTTTTTCCAAATGATCCTTGCTCACTTCAATCCAATGAGAAGAGATACAAAAGACACAAACTGCCAGAAATATCTCCTGTGAAATACAAAAGACTGTTCTAACTTTGGAAGAAAATACAAGTTAGTGTTGGACCCCACTGATCATAGCAAGATGCTGATTGAGAAAACATCTTTTCAGGCTTTTAAATGAAATAGAAGACTTCTGTGACGACCCTCACCAGTTTTCTTCAGCTTTGACGGAAGCGTTTCACGCGTCTGCATGGAGACAGTGTCCAACAGAAACCAGGCACTTCTTCTGTTCCAGTTAACAGCAGAAACCTCAAGCGTCTCATCGAAGTGTTTGAGATGAAGGAAGCGTAAATGATGAAAAGACGAACTGAGTACTGATTAATCTGTACACTTCAGGGGCTTCTGGTTTCCCCAAAGGTCGTCATGTTGATTTTCACCAACAAAATTTCACTTCTGCTTTGCAAAACTGTCATTCACTCTGCAACCATTTCAGTTAGCTCAATCTGTGACAATAAACCCAACCAGGAAATGGAGCACAGGCACACAGTCTACACTGAGTTTAAAGGGAAAGTGGTATTATTTCATAAGGATATTATATAATAGGAATATTACTGCTATCTGAGTAATATTATTATTCCCTCTGAGGCAAATTTGTAATTTGTGATTTTGGGCTATACAAAAATAAATTGAATTGAATCTGAGTTGGGAATGTATTTGCTTTTTGCTTGCACAGCATATTGTTTCAGGGATGATGATATATTTTTTCGTGATGAAGTTTACATTATATGCCAAAGTTATATTTTGGATTTCCTTACGTTTGACTGTTTTGAGGCCAATAGATACTAAGAGATAAAAAAAAATACATACAATTTTTGTAACTACACAATTTTCACCTCAAGGTCTACTCAGTAGCTGTTCTGGAGCTTTTGATTGTATCACACGATCTTCCTCCAAAAATGGAGATTAAAAGTTAAGTCTTCACCAAGTAATTCGACTATTTCCAAGGTAGAAGAATGAACTCTGTGCTTATTTTCATTTGTACATTTTATATTCATTTCATAGGAAAATTGACGGCACACAGAGTTCTTCAGATACAAAAATACATTTCTTATTCTGTGGGCAGAAGGTTGACTGAAACATATAATTTTTTCAAATTGTGTCACCTTTTGAACGTTGAATAAATTGATTACTTTTGCATAAATACATTTTTGCATAGTCCATGAGCAATTTGACAAAATAAATCCATTCTTTTTGAGTATGTGGAGCAGAATGGGGTCCAAACTATCATTTCTCTCTGTTGAAATCAACAATTGAGAAGCTTGTTTGAGGATTAATTTCTACTCACCCTGTAAACCCAGAAGTGAAGTTACAAAACGTCTTTTCTCTTTGTCCATAGCTGCTTCTGTGATGCTACAGCTGAATTACACTCCTCATTGGCTGCGTTTTTGTTGGCAATGCACCGGTAACAACGCAGGTAGAGCTGTAGAACCTGTTTTAAAATAGTGACACAGACATTATCAGAGAGTGAACTGAGCATACAGATGTATTAAATAAGTCCTTTTTACTATTTTTATTGCACTTTTTTGAATTAAGATAATGTTGCAGTGCTGCAACATATTTATCAATATTGATAAATCATCATTTATCACATCCAGCTTTACACTAAGTAATTCTCTCACTTTGACACAAGACTTTTGCAACACAACACTCATGCAAACACATGCAAAAACAGCATTACCTTTGGATTCATTACCTGTGTGACTGTGGTCATCTGATGTTAGATGCAGCACTGTATGTCCGTCTGTTCCCTTCATGAGGTTATCAAATATCCAGCATGAGTGCAGCTGTATTTAAAAGGTTGTGTTTAGAAGGCGTGGTTGAAAGAAAGGCAATGCCACACCTCTAAGCTCTGGCAAAGGAAGTTCACAAATCCTAAATCTTGTTTTTAATACATTATTTTAATTTACATTATTTACATTATTTTAATTTATTTATTTACTGTTTTATGAACTAACAATTTAACAAATTATACTCCACTCCTTCTCCTAAATAGTTCTCATGACTGGATTTTGTTTGAACTCGTCTGTCATTCAAGACAATCAGGTCGGAGCCAGCTACTGTATGTGAAAGGATCGCATTTACACCAACATCCAATCACATAACAAGCTCTGCCCCGAAACAACGTTTTAATGATAATGAACTGAGTTTTAAAATACTTTTACATTATCAATTGTATAATGTCTTAACTTATTTGTAATTTAGAACACTTTGGGTCCAATAATAGTAAAGCAGAAAAAGCAAATGTTAAGTATTAAACTTGTACTAAACCACAATACTAGATTACATATACTTTTAATTAATAGTTTGGTTTTCTTATTTTGTCTTTAGATAATAAATCAATCAATGAATACAATTTAATATATTATATATTATTTTTTGTACTATTTTTAAGTAACTAGTAGCATAAATTAATGTATTAAATAAATGTATTGGAGTGCAAAATATAACATACAATTGAAATACTCAAGTAAAGTACAATCCCCTCAAAATTAAGATAAAATAAGTTAAGATAAAATAATATTTATTAGTCCCGCAGCGGGGAAATTTACATGATTACAGCAGCATAGTGGATAGTGCAAACAAGAGGTATCGTAAAAAACAAAAACAAGATCAAAACAAGTATTATAAATAAGTAATAAAACAGTAAAGAATATTAACTAAGTAAAAAATCCACAATAACTAAAAATATTATATATACAGACAGAATTATTTTTTTTTTTAACTTGAGTACAGTAGGCTACTTGAGTAAATGTACTTTCCACTACTGATTACATTTGTATTTATTTATTGTTTAATCTCTTTGTTGTATTGTTTGTTAAACCTGATCCGCCCCTCACTGTGTATTATGTGTGATAGGTGTGTTCAAAAAACAATAAAGAGTTAAAAAAAAATAGCAACTTGTCAGTTTATTAATTGATTATACTTTAAACACTGTTTATAATTTAAAACGACTCAAAAAAAGTCTGTAGATTTCAATTTTGCTGTTTCACCAAACGTGGCGCTGTCCCTTTAAGAGAACCCCGGTCCTGCGCAGAGACGTGCCCGCTGTGTGATACCCCTGAACCGGCCTAGAAAGCATCACTTCCCTCTCGGTCGTGCGCCTGTCTTATCAGCTTTTTAGAGTTTGACGGCGCTGTCCGTCTTTATAGTGTCTAAACACACTCGGTCCTTGATGAAGCAGTAGCGATATGAGCGTGTCTGCTTCTCTCTGACACAGTAAGGCTTCGTTTCCTTTCAGAGGTTCAGACCGGGCTAACGTTAGCTAGTGGAGCTAATTGCTAGGTAACGTCCGCTGTCAACACATCAACAGTCACGTGAGAGCCGTTAGAATCTAATGGTTAGATGAACAAACGTTAACTATCAACCAGTAAACTGAGACAAAAGTTAACTTTTAAAATTTATGTTACCTGGAATGTGAATTATTTATCAGTTAATCCTTATGAATGAATTATTTATGAATGACACTTGAAATAGTTTAATTATTGGTCTTCACATGTTTAGGGATGCAACAGATGTTTAACTCATTGTCAGTTCACCTGCTGAAAAGCTGGAGCCAGAGAATGTTTAGTATTTTAGCTTCATAACTGACTCAAAATATTTAACTATTAACAACAATCATATACACAAATGCTATTTGACATTAGTTACTTGGTAACCGACTACTGAAATAACCCACTAATTGTTTGAGCTCTATTTAAAGTGGAAATCCTGATGAATGTGTGTGAAAACAAAATAAATTGGGAGTCTTTGGTGCCTAAAAACCATCTTTTAAACAGACGTTTCTGTTTCTGGCTTCCCCTCCAGAATGGAGGACTCAGCATCGGAGCCCGTGACGCAACCCTCAGCGGCCTCCGGTCAGCTGTCGGAGTCGGCCGGGTCCTCCTCCACGCACCGGGATGGCCTGGCCAAGTGTCCAAGGAGACGGCGGAAGGCGGCGAGGTCGCAGCGACGGGGGGGTAGTGATGAACAGCTGCTCGGGGAGATTGAGCGGCGGAGGTTGCCTGGTCAACACGAGCACTCGGAGCCCTCTGGCTCGGCGAGTGACACAGCGGAAAGCTCTCCTAAGAGGTTTGCACTGCAGGTTGCCAGCTGGTCCTCCGTGCCACTGCCTCAGCTCTGTTGCCCGGGACAAGATGTTGTAGTGTCTTGACCTGCCCCGTCCTCATTTTCTCTCTCCTCACAGGAGAGCCCACTTTCTACATGGACCATATCCAGCCACTCACTTCGGACCCAAAGCCTGTATTCTGCCCAACCCAACTTCAGTCATGTAAGCATGAGGGTCGAAACTTTGTCTCTGTACTAAACTGGCATGTACCAAAAAAAGCTTGTGTAACTGTGTGAGATAAGATAAAATGGGGAATGCTGTGATTGGATGGTACATGACATGGGATGGCTAACGGAACAGACCACGGATGCTCGTTGTCATCTGATCTAAAGAGTGTTTCCTCTCACTTGATCTGAAAACACGGACAAAATTGTGCGCACAATGCCTGTGATCCGCCACGCAAGGGAAGAGAGAGACAGGTAAAGAGGAGGAGAAAGAGTTTTAATATTCTGAGGTTTGGAGTTTGGACGTCACTCCTTCAGGTGAAAGTGTCACAACAGTTAATGAATGACTGCAGCTGTTGTAGATTCACCTTTCACTTTACTTGGAAGATGAGGTAAGACCTGCTATCATGGTGGCATTTCACTCTATATGGAATGATTATGTAACAGTCAACTCTATTATCTGTTTCTGTGCGTCTATTGTATTCATTTCCAGGCAAAAGATGTGTTTGTTTACTTCACTTGTGTGTGTTTTCGTTTCCCAGGCACATCCAGGACCCGGCCAGCCAGCGGCTCACCTGGAATAAACCGCCCGTCAATGTGCTCGTCATCAGGAAAATCAGAGACGAGAGCCTCGTCGAGCCTTTCAAAGAGCTCTGCAGGTTTCTGGTGGAGGTACAGCACTTACATAATATATGTTTGTTCACGTATGTTCTACGAGGTTAATGTTGGTGGACCTTGGTGTCTGAAACAGCACAGAAATCAGATTCTGACACTCTGAGATGAGACGTTCTTGATTTTTTGGTTATTTCACACATTAAAGGTTCGCTATACAACATTCAGAGCATCGATATAGCGAGGTAATGTCTACCTGAGCAGATAATGAAGTCACTCTCCCTTTATGTGTGATGTCATTTGAGTTTCTCTGTGCTTTGCTTATGTAGCCGGGCCGGCTGCCCGTGCCTTTTAGTGCATGTTAGTGCACGTGAGCGTGCTCCAATTGTTAGCTCATGGCCGCCGCGTTGCTCTGCTCTCATACGCCCACCCACATGTTCCCCCTCAGGTAAACACTGTTAGCACAGTTAGCACCGTTAGCTGTGAGCCGCCGACTCAGCCCTCGCCATGTTGAGAGCCGTGTTGAGGCAATAGATATGCTCTGAATGTCGTTTTGAGCACCTTTGATGACACATCATTTTCACTTAACATTCAATTAATTGTGTTATTAGGTATGACTGTTATATACTGCTGGGAAGTACTAACAAAAGGATACATTGTTATTATTCCATTATACTTTTATTCTTTGTCTGTCTATGGAGACTGTCTATGACAATGAAAGAGGTGTTAAACTGCATTCTATGTAGTATTAAAAGGTTCTTAAAATGTCTTCCCTTGCTAACACTACATGTTTTCCTATCTTGGTCTACTGATTGTATTGAAATACATGTAAATCAATTTAAGAGTAATAGCATCTTGCAATTTTGTGTATGGGTTTATTATTAAGGGTGTCAGATTATTTGATTTCAGTTACAGTTTTGACCGTCGCTGCTATTAACTATCAAACTATTAAACTATTAAACTATCAAACTATTAAACTATTAAACTATTAAACTATCAAACTATCAAACTATTAAACTATCAAACTATTAAACTATTAAACTATCAAACTATTAAACTAGACCCGTTTGTGACACTGAAAAACAGGGAGTCTGGCATAAAGCATCCAGTAAATGAACCAGACATGTTACAGACTGCTCTCACGCAGCTAAAACAACTCTTGGCCTCACATTTCCAAAACAAGCTGTGTTTTGTCCAAAAAGACGGCCAGTGATGGCTCGTATTTACATTCCACACAGACGGCATCACGGTGAACCACACACGTTTTGGTCGTACGCTGAACTTCATTTAGGAAAGAGTACTTTTGAGAGACGTCCGTGTGCTTTGGCTGCCGTCACTAAAGCGTGTCTCTGTGTATCAGGAGAAGCAGATGATGGTGTACGTGGAACGCAGGGTAGCAGACGATGCTACGCTGTCAAAGGACGAGGCGTTTGGCTCCATACGCAATCAGCTCTGCACCTTCAGAGAGGGTGAGACTCCACGACAGAGACACATTAACGCTCAACTGAAGGCATTCATTTGACATGTTTTCTAGATGAAGTAGATGTTAAGTTCTGTGTAAGTTTCAGCTGTAAAATGTTAAATTTAAAGGTACTCATTCTAACGACTTCATGTGCTTTTGGTCCGTTTGATAACATTATTTGTCACACTGGCCACATGTTTGCCTTTGACTGACTTTAAGACATTATCTCCTTTATTGGCCTCCTGAAATATGAAAAGAATCCACTTTTTTCTTACATTCTTAAATGAAAATGTTACTTATTGTGAGCATGGTATACAGCTGTGAAAATGAAAACAAAGATATTAAATATAAAGTGTTTTTGTCCGCCTGCAGGTTATGATGATATCTCTGACTGCATCGACCTGATCATCTGTCTGGGTGGAGATGGAACTCTGCTCTACGCCTCCTCTCTATTCCAGGTAATCACACGTTTATTAGTTGATCTCTGATGTCTTCAACATGTTATACTACAGAAAAATATATTCAAAATACAGAAACATTTCTTATGCCTTGGCCTGTCTAATATTTAAAAATGTACAAATCTTTGATTAACATTTTACTTTTTATGTGGTATCAATGGTTTTCTATTTTTAAATTATTTGCCGGAATCCTTTTTGTGATCAATGTGAAAAAAAAACAAAAATCAAGAACAAACTTTTTAAAATTAGAAAATCAAACAAGACAAATAACATAAAATGCTGAAATTCAAAACTGAATTTTTGTCTCTTTTTTAAAACTATTGTCTCAGGGCAGCGTTCCTCCGGTGATGGCGTTTCACCTCGGATCTCTGGGGTTCTTGACGCCTTTCAAATTTGAGTCATACAAGACCGAAGTGGCCAAAGTGTTTGAAGGTAGAGCGGAGCGCTAAACGCACTATTGGTCGAATACGTGCGAGTGTAAACACTAGTTAATGTGTGTGTGCGCTGATGTTCGCACGTGTGTCTGTATGTGTGTTTTCAGGCAACGCGGCCATCACTCTGCGCAGTCGTCTGAAGGTGAAGGTGGTGAAGGACATGCTTCAGAGAACAGGCCGAGAGCAGCAGGAGCACAATGGACTCCTTCCTCACGGACACGCCAACAACGAGGCCGGGAAGGTCACCCTGCAGCTACAGGTGAGATCAGACAGGTCTGACAGGTGAGCGGGGACCAAGTGCTTCTTGAGCCAAGAAGTACACAAAGAAGTACACAAAGAAGTACACAAAAAAGTACACAGAGAAATACACAGAGCAGGGTGAAGGAGGACTTTAAGTCCTTTAGGTGATCATGTGCGTGTATTCTGTCCTCATTATACGACTTAGTGTGTCTGTGTCCCTTGTTTCCTTTTTGTTTTTTTAACCCTGGGTGCGTTTCTACATGTTTACAAGCTCAGTGAGCGAGTCGGGTTGCCGTGGGAACAGTCATAATAAAGTAGGATGTTTGGGAAGTTCTGTTGAGCCAGTTTCCATGGAGACGCTGAACGTTAAAGGCGCAGTCGAAGACGAATCGATATTTAATGAGCTGTGACGCTCTCGGTCTGACACACTCTGTAACTTAACAACACGCCTGACTGCTGCAGACACACAGAAACACATACACAGACACACGCACACACACACACACACGTACATAGACACAGACAGACACACACACACAGACACGCACACACACACGTACACAGACAGACACACGCACAGACAGACAGACACCCACACACACAGACAGACACACACACACATACATATACACAGACAGACAGACAGACAGACAGTAGGAAACACACACACACACACAGACAGACAGACAGACAGACAGACACACACACATACACAGACGCATACACAGACACAGACAGACAGACAGACAGACAGACAGACAGACAGACACAGACAGACAGACAGACAGACACAGACAGACAGACAGACAGACACAGACAGACAGACAGACAGACAGACAGACAGACAGACAGACACAGACAGACACACAGACACAGACAGATGGACACAGACAGACAGACAGACACACACACACACACACTGCTGCAGTTTGTCATTTTCAGTTCAGCTTTCTCTCCTCGCTCCGTCTCGTGGATAAATAAAAGGCAGTGACGGATGGTTCTGGTCTCTGAGCCTGAGTCTGACCTCACATTACATCACGTCTGCTGCATCCAGCAGGATGTTTGCTCTGTGTGTTCAGCTGACGTCAGTAAATCAGGCGGACATCACTGCTCAGCGCTGCAGTACTGTGGGAACCATGATTTGTATGCTGCTTGTCTGCACACCAGCATTTGTTCCTCTGCTTGTAGTTTCCTCTTGTACTGTGGGAATGTAAAGCACTGAAACTCTGCGTCTCTTGCTGGCTGATTTATTGAAGAGTACCCCATTGTATGGAGCATTTCGACATCATACAGCAAGGAGCAGTGCAGTTATTTTGCCTTCATCCTCCCTGCCAGAGAAGTTGTGTTTACAGTTGTTGTTCGCTGGATGTATGAACAATTACAGATATTATTGAAATTTTGGTTCAGACGTAGACGACGGGATAAACTGATTAGATTTAGTTGTGGATAGAAACATCGAGCGGCCATTTATAAAGCACTCTACAGTGTGTACACTCTTTACAAACCTTCAATTAAGTCCCATCACATTCTTACATGAACACATCATTCTCCACGTTTCATTTTTCAGCACTCCTTCTCCATACTTTTCATCCAGTTTTCTGTATTTTTGGTTAGAAACACATTTGATTGACCCTTGAAAAGATTATAATTATTATTATTATTATTAATATTCCCTCACATTTTCTTGTTGTTGGTTGCCATTTTCACATATATGTGGATGCACATGAACACATCAAAACAGTGATGGCATTTGGCCTATAGATGGCACTACAGTAACATAGTTAATTGAAATGGTCATCAACATATGTCACTATTTTGAGACCGATTCAGTGTCAAATTTGAATTTGTTTTATTGATCGTAGGCATCAAACAATGTACATTGTATATACAGATCTTCAGATGATGCCCACTTTAGTTATACACATATAGAACAAGGAGTGAAACAAAGAACAAAAAGAAAACTGTCTAACGAGGGAGTGATCTATTCTCTACGGTACATTCATCGATTTATGAAAATAAATAATAATAAAGTCAGGTCTATGGGGTGTTACATATGTAACCCATTTGTCCTAATATGAGTGTATGTGTGTTTTCAGGTGTTGAATGAGGTGGTGGTGGACCGAGGCCCGTCCTCCTACCTGTCCAATGTGGACTTGTACCTCGACGGACGGCTCATCACCTCTGTGCAGGGAGACGGTAAGAGCAGTCATACACTTCCTCTTGTCATGTAATGCCACTCTTTCGTCATGACTCATATGTATGGTGAATAAATGTGGTGAATGTCCTCTCTCTCTCTCTCTCTCTCTCTCTCTCTCTCTCTCTCTCTCTCTCTCTGTCTGTCCTCCAGGTGTGATTGTATCCACGCCTACAGGCAGCACAGCGTATGCAGCCGCGGCAGGAGCCTCCATGATCCACCCCAATGTACCCGCCATCATGGTCACCCCCATCTGCCCACACTCGCTCTCCTTCAGGCCCATCGTTGTCCCTGCTGGGGTGGAGCTCATGGTAGGAATGAAGGGGAAGGAGGCTGGTGCATGTTGCTGTTTGTCCAATTTTTTCCATTGACCAACAGATTACTGTACTATGGAATTTTCTATCTTATATATTTACCCAGCTACTTTTTAGCCATGCCAGGGAGGGCAATGTCGGTCTCTGGAGTTGGTGTTTTAGTTAGTTAGTCAGTCAGTTAGTGTGTATCCTTCCAATAACTCGTAACTGCTTCTCCTTCCAATCAGATCACCTTGTCCCCTGATGCCAGGAACAACGCCTGGGTGTCGTTTGACGGCAGGAAGAGACAGGAGATCCAGCATGGAGACTGGTAAAGTTCATTATCAGCTGCCGTTTCATCACATCACATTTATTTTTCCTCCATTTAGGATTAATTTGCTTTTCTCTCGAAAACAGCATCAAAATTACTACATCTTGTTACCCGGTGCCCTCAATCTGTTGCCATGACCTAGTGTACGACTGGTTCGAGAGCCTGGCTCAGTGTTTGCACTGGAACGTACGCAAGAGGCAGGCACGACTGGAGGACGTCTCCGACTCGTCCGACACTGAAAACTGAATCAGCCGGTGCTTTCAACGCTCTCCACAGCAGCAGAGAGGGCGACGGTGTCGACAACATTCTCGACACGTAAACGCTGGACTGTGAAAGTGAGAGCATGCGTGTCTACAGCCAAATAAGTATTACGTTAGCTGATGAATAGCATGTTTATTGAGCATACTGTGATTGCAGTATTTTATACATTTGAGAAAGCATCGCACTACATTCCAGGGCAAAAATAATCTGCAATTCTATCTGTATTTTACCCGCAGAAAGCAGGATTCTCACCCACAAATGAAAAAAAAAACAATTGCAGTTACTTAAATGATTGCAATATATTCATATGTTGGAACACTCATCGTCAATGTGATGCTCAGTGTGTAAAATGTAGAGATTACTGTGATAAACTCTGGGGGATTATAGTTAAAACACACTGATAGATTAAGAAGAAAAAAAAGTGTAAATGTAAATTTGTACATAAAAGATTCAAGGATAAATGTAATTAATGTCATATTTATGTGATATTTATTTAGATGTAAGCTTAAAAAGAACTACCGAAGGCTACTGTTTATTTGTTCTGTACAAACATCTTCAGCCGACTCTCTGTACATCCCAAGAGAAGCTGGAAAGAATTTCTTCTGTCGATTGTCTTTTTTTCCCCTAATTGCTTTCTTCTCTAATTCTACAAGTCAGATTGCATGATGTAGAACAAAACTAAATAGAACAAGTTCCACCAGTCATGTTATTTTCATGATCATTAAACTGTGAACATGAAAGGAAGTAGTGCTAAAATAAGTTTAAATACTCACTCTTTTGTTCAGTCTGATCTTTGTGTGAACTCAAACTAATTCCTATTAGATAACATGAAAATATAATGAAGTGCTGAATTTTTAGAATATAGGCCTCATCTGCAGGAGTGGATTTGTGGGCTGGGATTTTTGTTAGTAATAATAATGGCAATCATTTTAACATGCATTTCTATATTGCTCTTCAAATCTGGAGACTTAACATTTTAAGATTGTTCCTGGACCTCTGGACATCCTGGTGTACAACTATAGTCTAATCTGCAGTGGTTTTAAAAATGTCAAAAATTCAATATATCAATTTAGGTCCGTAAACTTTTGAAAAGGTTTTAAATGCAATTTCCCTAGCTATTACATGTTGTAGCTTGTTTTCAATGGGTATATTTTTCCAAAGGACATTTTATTACATATTTTATGATATTCTTATTGCATATGATTTTATGCCTTTTAACGATATAGCATGCTGTATTATAAATTTTTTGTTGACATACAATACCATGACTATGGTAATTGTTTATACTATACTATGACTTTTAGACATACTATACAAAATGTTTAAACAAAACGCAGTCGAAAAAAAGTCAGTTTGTCGAAAAAGGCAAAAAAAAATCAGTGGTGTTTAAAAAAGTGAAAAAACTATAAAAATAGTGAAAGAAGTCTTTGAATAGGCTGTTGGAAAAAATGAACAAAATGTCATAGTATAGTTTTTCAAACAAACAAGTATAGCATGTTGAAGAAAGTAGAATAAATCAAAGTATAGTATGCCGATAAGTCATTAAGAAGTCAGAGTATATGTCAAAAAAGTAATAGTGCAGTATGTTGAATATAAACATAAAAAACACCACAGTATAGTATGTCAATAAAAAGTCTTATTGCCTTAATGAAAATAAGTAATGCCCTAAAGACAGTTATTCATCAATACGTCCAATGGAACTTTTTGAAGAAATTCTATAATTTAAATTAAATACCCGTTTTTAAATCACAATATTTTGTCCCAGCAAGGATCAGAACAATGCAAAACAAATACATAACAGGACAATATATGACAATACTTGTGTGCTTTCTATATTTTTATTGCAATGATAAGATACAGATATATTTCCAGACATCCAGTTTTATTAAATTATTCTCCAATATTGCATGAGACAGTATTTCAGAATGACATTGATCCAAATGTGGACAACGAGATCAAAAAGAGTTTTTGACCAGAGATTAAACATTGATGTTTTACAATTTCACTTTTTTTTTTATTTCCCCCAGAAATGTGCGATGAAAAGCAGCAGCATACAGAGTAATAATACTACAATATACAACAGACCGATACTGTGCAACAGCCTAGAACCATTTGGGGAAATCACTGTTTTTTTTCTCTTTTGTGGTTATGCCAATATTGAGTACAGCAACTCCGGACCCAGAGGTGCACTTTGCCCGTTTGTGGAAGATATTAGAAAATAAACATGGAAGGGTGCGAGTTAGAAAGTCAGAGAGCTACAACCCTCAGTGGGATTACAGGAGACGCAACACACTACTAAGTACAGTCTGAGTGAGTTCCTTTTTTAGGCAAAACAAATGTACTGTACAGAAAGCTGAGTGGAATATGTTAAGATATCGTTTCACTGTGAGGAGTTTTTGCCACGTCAGGTTAACCAGCAGTGTTACACAAGCCACTGTTTGTTAGTGAGAGAAATACAGATGTGGCAACAAACCAACCAGATGTTCAATGTTAGTGATGTAAAAAAGAAATACACAAATGTGTTCGTCTAATAAGTTCCCACTGTTTTCTAATCCCAGATGTTAAATTAAAGTTTGCTCTTTATGATCGTATAAAAACAAAAATGCATATTACAAACTGCGTAATAAAAATTAAACTTCCTAATACAAAATAAAAAAGGAAAAAAAAAAAAAGTATTATCGTTTCTTGGACTGTAATATTTGTGTGTATATATATATATATATGATTTAGCAATAGAATCCCTATATAAATGATAGATTTCTATTTTTTATACATAAATATAATCTTCACAATGACTAAAAAGGGAATTTCTAGCCAGAAAGTAATGTGAAGGTGTAGTCTGGTCAGTGGACCAGCGCCACGACTTCCACTGATGACTGTGTGAGACGAGACAGAACTGGTCTGGATGGGAGTCTAGTGCGAACACCTTCAAACGGTTTCATTGAGACCAAAAATCTTTGTTTAGCTACACACGAACAACCTTGTGCTGTGCTTTCTTTTAATCTTTATTTTTTCAACGATGCGAAAGGTTTGAGGAGTTTGACACTGCGGTTACAATATGAACGAATTAACAAAAGCATACCCCGCCCCTTCACACTCAACTGTCCGTGTTGAATCAGCATGCAGAACATCATTAGTCGTCGGGTTTGGCACTAGAGTTTACTTTATATCTGGTTCTGTCTGACAGATAATCAGTGAACTTAACGTCTTCTACCTTTAGTTGTACAACAAACGCTGCAATCTTTTTGTAAAAAAGAAAAGGAAGTATGCCAGCTGTGTCCCACTTACTCTTACAGACGAGTCCCACATTATTAAACATGAACTACTTCACACTTTGTGGAGGACTGCACTATGATTATAAGCCATTTAAAAAAAAAAAAAAAAGAGAAAAAGTTCTTATTCAAATATGATACTGTACCTCGAGGAGCCGTACTACTCTGCTGTCATAATACTCCATCCAGCCTCAACACGGTTCATTCCAGTGAACTACAGGATTTGGTCCGTCTGGCTTGGTTCAGGTTCTAAAGCGGGTCGGTTTGCTTCAAGGCCTGAGAAAGAAATCACACTCGCTGGCATTCAACAGGATGTAAAGCACGCTCCTGCCATGTTGTCTCACCAAAACACCAAAAAAACGTGAAAGGACAAGAGGCTTTCTGGTTAACCTGATTGTACCAACGACATGACAATGGGGGGGGGGGGGTTAGAGGAACCAGCATGTCTCCTCTTACTGGTCAGTTTAGCATGACAGCTTCTCTCCTCCTTCTGTATTTAAGATCTGGCTTTGACCTCACATCCAAATGTAATACGTAAACAAAGAAAAGGGAACATAAATAAGATATTTTGAGTTGAAATTGCACAAAAAGAAACTTGACACGAGAAAAGAAGGAAACAAAGATAAAGAAGTGTTTTTGTGGACAACTTCCTCAGGCAAAACATGTCGGTGGCAGTTTTCATTTTAACATGAATAACATCTGGGTGGGAGGGATCAGAGACACAATAAGGCTTCTTTTTTGATTATTTATTACCCCATTGTCGTGTACTTTCACCCGTCGTGTCTATCGGTACTTTCTATTGGAAGATCTCAAGAAGAAGAGACGGTGCCTCTGCTCAGAGAGGCCGGAGTAGCAGGTCCTGGAATCACAGGAGGGAGGAAAGGACAGAGAGAGAAACAGTGGAGAGTGATGGGATTGTAAGAAGTTTATGTTTCAGCAGTCTGGGGTTTAGTCTCGCTCTCACCCCCTTCTTTCCTCTCTTGCGTCTCCTCGTCTTCCTCCTCCTCCTCACCCTCTTCCTCTTCTTCCTCCTCTGTGTGCTGCTCCAGCTCCTCCCTGGTGATCATCTCAAAGTCGTTTCCGTTGCTGTGCTGCGAGCCTTCCTCCTCCCGGCGGTCGCTGTCTGTGTCCGAGTGGCGGTCCGCCCCCGTTGCCTCCCCCTCTACTTCTTTACTCTCCTCGGCCTCTTTGCCCTCCTCCTCTTCCTCCTCCTCCTCCTCATCGCCGTCCTTCTTCTCGCTGTCGGACTTTTCGTCGCTGTCGGACTTCTGGGCCTTGTTGCCCTCGCCGTCCTTCTCGTCCGTCTTGTCGGAGCCCTTTTTGTTGCTGGCTCGCGGCCCTTTGTACTCGTGAGTGTAGAGCGGCCGGAACGAGTCGATGAAGCCGACGTCCGCCGTCAAGTTGGGGAGGAACCAGAAGTGGTGGCGCCCGCCGGTCACGAGCCAGATTAACACGAAGAGGATGCATCGGGCTGAAGACAGAGGGGACAACAAGTGGGATTAACTTCAATCTTCAGCAATCGTCTCAAACATTACATCTCTTCTTAACGTTAGTCTGTTTGTCTCCACTTTTATTTCCCTTATTGAATATTTTGGGGCAATTTACAACTAATTACATAATTCTAAATGTATCACTAGTCTGATGTTATTTTTTTGTGTATTTGTATTTAGTTTTTATTGATTATTTTCTATTTCACTTATTTACTAATGCATTTTTTGCCTTGTATAAATATTGTGCTTTGCCTCTCTTTGTAAGAAGCTTTATCATTTGAACCTGATTTTAGCTGCTGAATCTGAATTAAAACGCATATTTTAGATCTTCTGTCTGCTTCTCTCTGAAATCACTTTTACGTTTATTCAAGGGGTGCAGTGAGTGACAGTGTGTGCTTCATGGTAGATAGTATGACGAGGTGGCAGCGTGGGGGCGGGGCTTAGGAAAAGGGTCAATTAAATGCAGGAACCCAGTACGGTGTTTCTATGAAGTACATGTACTTACCAACAGCAAGAAGTAATATACTGGCCACAAAGCAACCGGCCGCAACACTTAGATAGTAAACTCCTACACGCATTTCTGCTGGCCACAGTGGGAACAGTGTGGCTGCTATCACTGCAATGACTGAAAGACACAACACACACAGATGGTGGACAGGAAACGTCAAATCAGCTGCAATCAGTAACAAATAACACTTCATTCAGTTCTTGTTAAAAAAATGTTTTTTAACCTCTGACTCACCGAGTATCAGTCCCATGGCAAAAGTCTTGAAATGAACAGGATCGTAAATCCACACAAACACCTGAAGAAGAGACACGTGTTGGGTTTTTATCTTTTTCAGGATCCCGAACATGTTTCCTAAATATGCGCCGTCTGAGCACACTCACCTCGTTTCCATCTAGAAACAGCTGCTCCTCATGAGGCTCCAGTTTAAACTTCTTCTTCACCTCTTTCTTCTTCTTGGGGGATCCAGGGCTCTCATCCTGTGAAAATAAACAAATATTATATATGAAATCTGTATTTTACTTACAAATTAAAGTAATTCTCAAACTGTTTTAAGTTTCCAGTGTTGGGTCACGTACACTTTTCTCTTTCTTGGTCTCAACAGCCTCCGGCTCTTTCTTCTTCTCTTTGTCCTTCTTCCCTTTTTTCTCATCTTCTTTGCCACTGTCGCCCTTGGCCTTCTCCTTCTCTTTGGCCTTGTCCTTCTCTTTCTCCTTCTCTTTTTCCTTCTCCTTGTCTTTATTGGTGTCTTTCTCTGGTTTTTTCTTCACCACTTTGAGAGCCCGGTGGAAGAACTGCTTCTTTAGGAGTCTACAAAGGACGGAGGAGAATGACTTGATTATTTACTGTTTTAGTTTAAATCATCACTGTTTAAAGGAAAGGTCATGTTAAGGATTTTATCCCTAAATAGCAAAAAAACGTTTCAGCACTTGGTCGTTTTGCAAGACTGAAAGCACTTTTATTTTAATTTCATTTTCATGCACATAGGGCTCAGTATCATATTTGATAATAGAGGATTTTTTTATTGGTTCCAGCTTTAAAAATGTAAATATTTGTTGGCAGTAGAAGTATCATAGTATTAGTAGTTTTTGCTTCTTCTATGATAGAAAACTGAATATCAAGCAATTTGAAGACATCTGCGTGGATTTTGGGAAAGTCTGATGAAATCAAGAAAATAATCTGTACGTCAATTAATAGTGAAAATCATTGTTAGTTGCAGCTGCATATACCGGTGACCATATTGCAAGCGTATGTATAAAATGCTGAGATACCTCGTTATATAGATACCATGAGACAAATGTTGAATTATCTATGATATCAGAAGAGAAGCACAATGTGTGTTCGAACGCAGACCTGTTGCAGTAATCCACCACAGACTCCCTGGTGGTGAACACCGCCTCCTCTCCCTTCTTTGCCTTGGCCCACTTGGAGTCCAGCAGACTGTCCACTGCCTTGGAGGCTAAATGTAGGGAAACAAAGACGGACATTTAAAAAAAAAAAAACAACAAAAAAAAAACACAGAGTGGTACAGGACCAGAAAATGTCAAGCGGCCAGAATGTAAATGATTGGACGGGCTCATTGCCTGTGCACTCATTGGTTCATACACTTTGATTCCTTCTTATATTGCAACATTTTGTGGGGCCAAGCAAGTGCTATAGTAATCAAAGCCTTCAGTACACAATGGCATTACAATGTTTTATATCCTATATGTTCTCGGCGGTAGAATAATCCACTATACAACTATATAAAGGCCTCGTCTATCGTCTTTTCTGAGGACTTGAAATTAAGCGAGCAGCACATTACAAAACCTGGTGAATCAGTGTTAATGACTTATTACCTGGTGGCTTATAAATGCAGAATCTGTTAATATAGATTATTTATCAGTAATTACAACTGTCAAGTGTTCAAAAACAAACAAGAGGGCACGGTTTGATCTCCTGATTCCCACTCCACCGGGTGTCTAGGTGTTGTGTGCTTTGCCTCACATCCCACAGCAGAGCACTAACCAATAAAGTAGTCCACTCGGTGGCCCATCATGTTGGTGGACTTGGTCGGGCAGTTGAACCGGAGGTACTTCGCCACCGCCTTCTCCTCCTTGGTGGGGTCGCTCACCTCCTGCAGGACCAGACAAAAACAGATGAATATACATGCACACATAAAAACAAAATTACAGTCGGTCAATGATGCACATCTCTGAGGAGTGGGAACTACTTTCACGTGTTTTGCAGACACGGACAGGCAGTAACATCACAGAGCTCCATAGACTGTATATGGAGCTACTGAAAACTGCACCTGGAGGAATGGGACATAGAAGGGGAGGACCTGAAACATTCCAAGTGCAGTAGACAGTGTCTCCACTAGAGCTGTTGACATACCGATAGCAGTATCGGCAATGCCTCCAATGATAAGGTATTGGCAAGTGCAAGAGTCTATGCACCGATCACGTTGTCATATCATTTACCAGCTCATTTATGCTACTTAGGAAAACAACAAAACGCGTCAAATGCTACCAGATCAGTACGTCCTGCCCGATCGGTACTGCACATGTGCAAACTAGTATGACACACCTGTAGTTAAACACTACTGTTAATGCAACATTACCAACAACAACTCTGCGTTGAAATCGACACAAGAAGAGCTAGTTAACATTAGCTGTTAGCAGCCCTGCTTGGCTAAATCACGAAGCGATCAGCTGTTAACTGAGGCGCCATTGATTTACATTATGATGCGTTCAAACTCGGTTCAGTAAAAATGACTTAGTGGACGAAGGTAAAATCTTTTTATTTCTCATTTTTAACACACTGGTATCGGATCGGTTGTGCCCATCATTACGGTAACAGGTATAACTTTCTGAGTTATTTTGCATATCCAGTTTGAAATAGTGTAGATGTTCAACAGAGAGTCATCCTCCCGTCTGTCCGCCTGCAGCACTGAACCACATGCCAACACGGAGGGAATGAGAGCATCAGCACAATGAAAGCTGGTGCTGCTATATCCAGTCCAGCTGGCTAAGGCCAGCAACATGAGGAAGACGAGGCCATGAAACAAGCCTTTGTTTTAAAGGAGCAGGTATATCAGTCACACAGCTCAGTTACATGAGACCCCTACACGAAAAGCCCCCCGTCACCGTCTATATGATCTACCTGGCTTCAGATCATGAGGATTAGCCGCTCTGGTCTAACAGCCACAGTATGTAAAGAAAGATTTATTTTGGTCCACGCCAACACCACAGTACTGATCCTTTAAAACATGTATCCAAGTAACAGTTTGGTCTAGGTATGAAATCCATTTCAACGCTTTAATACTGTAAGACACAATTAAAAATTGCAATCGCGTCAAAAAAAGGAGACTGTTGTGTAACGCAGCATGGTGATCTTTAAAGGAGATAACAGTATGTGTTGTTATGCAACTGAACTGGAACATGCAGATACCTATACTTAGTTGGGTGATTATTAGGAACACCCACCACAAACTAATGCAACAACTCTGTTTTAAATCCCACCGACATGAAGATTATGGAGTTGCAACTGTTTCAGAGAGATGTTGATTCATTCATTTATGGTCCTTTTGTAAGCTGTAGTTTAGTTTGTCTCTCTGTTGAACTGTATCGTCATCCAGAGAAGTGTTTCTAATATTTAGTGTACCCTTACTCATGTAAACGGGGCAGATACAATCTCTTAAAACTGAACATTATAACGTGACAATAATTGACAATCGTCTTTTTCAGGTTTGCAAATCAATGAGATAACAGCATGTGTTCGTTATGCAACTGAACTCAAACAGACAAGAGAACTACACTCCGTTGCCAGTATATTAGAAACTACACCTAGCTAGAACTAATGCAGTCAAACATAACAATCCTGCAATAAATCCCACCTTCATGAAGATAAAAAAAAATGTATACTTTTTGTTTTGATTGTTTTAGAGAGGTGTGGATTCAACTGTGTTGTTATCATGGAGGCTTTAGTTTGTGGTGCTGTGGAATTGTATTGTGTTAGACTACAAAGTGTAGTAGTTCCAGCTCGGTGTACCTAACCAACCAAATGCTTATCAAAGTAACATTATTGGTGACAAATCCATTTCTAAATAGATAACTATCAAAGAGCAAAGAGCGAAAAGAGAACTATATTAGAATATTGGCTTGATGCCATGCAATAAGAAAGTTACACACTTTCATTCATCTTCAGTGACAGCAACAATAATAAAATAATACATCCTACTTTAATCCCACTGCTTTGTAGGACACTATTGCACTGTCCCAAATTCATACATACCAACTGTGTACAGTACTAGAATAATCAATTTAGTATGTTTTGCAACTGGTATACAATCAGCAGACAGAGAATTATACAATAGTTGCACAAGTGGACATTATGCAACAAAGGGATGCACAACGAAATGCAGTTTTGCAGCCAATTTGCAACACAAGACAAACAAAAGCAATAGTGCGCTTTTTGAATTTGCATCATAAGGAATGTAAACAGCAGCAACAAAAACAATTCTCTGGGCAGTTAAGATGACATTTTTTAACATATAAAAAGTGTCACCTGTGAACCTTTTCTTTCTATTCACTACCATGAGAAGCAATAGTGAACATCAGAAATCAAACAGAAAACTATTTTTCTTTTTATATTGTGAATACTGAGTATAATTGAGACACAAACTCACACCCTGACCACATTTAAGGTATGAAACTCACCCATGTCTTAATCAAAACTACAAGCAAACAATGGTACTTTAGTTGTCTGCTAATCTAGATCGTAAGCATAGAGTGATAGCCGAGTCTGTCCATGTCTCCTGAACCTGTAGCCACTCGATAAACTGTTGCTTCAACTGAAATCTATTGTCTAGTCTTTAAAGAGCTCCTGGAGCCACGCTGCCTCGCGGCTACCTGCACAGTTGTGACGTTACATTATGATGCACTGTGTTACTAGCTCATTAATTTAAAAAACCCGCAGATTGTCTCACTTTATGTACAAACACGTCTAGTTAGAGCTGACGCAGCTTATCCTGAAAACGTTTAACGGTGGTGGACAGTAGAGACAGCTCAGTAGAAAGTATAACAGCACCATGCTCGTGTTATATGTTAGCGCGTGAGTGCTAACTTATAGGTAATACAGATCACACTAAGCTAGGAAGCGTCTCATCAAAATACAGCTACACTAACGTTTGTTTTCGCTAGCCAGCTAATGCTAGCTACGGGTTAGCCATCATCTGGCTTCATCTTCAGCCGGATAAAGGCTCCCCACGAGGATGCTGCCGCTAAACAAACATCCCGCAACAGCTCGTGAACCCGCACGTGGTGTTTATTTGTTGTCTTTCAACTTGCACGGGCTCCAATTTCGTATGAATTAAGTGATGTTACCTGGATACGCTTCTTGTGCCTCCTGCGCTCCGCCATGATCCTCCAACTCAGCTCCAGCTCCCAGCTCCTCCGATGTGCGCGAGGCTGCGCACGCGCATAATGTGTAGTATCGCGAGACTAATCGATTAACGGTTGAAAAACGATAATTTCATTCATATGTTTAATGGACAATCTCTTTTTCTTCTTCTCTTCTCTCTCACTCTTTAAGCATGATCTTTATGCAATTATAATATACTTCAATGTATTCATTAGCAGTGGTGGAAAGTAATTACAGTACATTTATCCAGGTAACAGCTGTAGTTTATAATATTCTAAGGGCCCAATTGTACCTAGATGAGTATTTCTATTTTCTCCTTCTTTATACTTCTACTCCTCTACATGTTTGAGGGAAATATTGTTGATTGATACCTTTAGTTACTTTGCAGGTTAAAATCAATAGTATAAAATGAAATCAACAAACAATTGATGATCTATTATAGATTAAGATAAGACTATATGTTTTTTAATAATAGGGGGAAATTTACAAGCTATACCTGACAGTATATTTAGTAAAAATACCAGCTGCCATAGTAATAAGTAATATTGCATCAAAAATTGTAATTTAATAATATAATGTACATTATTTTGAAATTAGCCATTCTGCATACAAGTACTTTCACTTTAAGTATATTTTGACTTGAATACTTTTGTACTTTCTATTTTGTATTTATCAGCTTTACCTCTGTCCACATGAACACGTTTAACGATCTCCAATTGGTATAATTTGCTGTCACACATCCATAATCTTGGTTGGATTCTTCAAAACTATCCATTTTCTTATATTACTCTTACTTTTAATGTTTAACATTTTTTCATATTTTCAAAATTATGAATGAATGTCATAACACTTAATTTGTTATTGTTATTGTTTACTGTTTGTATTGTTTCATTTTCTTTGTGTTTCTATTGTATGTTCTTTCACTTTGGAAATGTAGACCGCTCTGACGACTTCTCGTCCAGGCAAACAAAAAGTTTTCTCATAATATGTGATACTTGTTATTCAATTATTTATTCCAAGCCATACTAGTAGTGATTTCTAGGTAGAAAAACACTTTATTTACAATCCAACAAATGTAAAAGTGTATCAAACATCCAAACATCTCACTTTCATTATTTCATTATTCAATAATAAAACCATTCCCATATTATTTCTATGGTCCTTATGATGCCTTACTGGAGAAATGACGCTTAGCAGCTTGAAAAATAAGAATGTTTAAAGCTACAGTCAGACGTTTAGAGGCCTGTAATGTAAAGAAGAAAAGGAAAATTTAATTGGACCTTCTTATTGTCTCATATCTCACACATCAGTTTCACTCAACTGTGCTTGTTAAAAATATATGCACATATATAAATAAATATAAAATACAAATATTTAGCATATACCTGGGCCAAGTGTGAACTTATACATAAAAAAAGTAGCAAATAGTAAAAAAAAAAAAAGCATCTTCAATCCAGTTAATCATAATGTAAACAAATCCAGGACTTTGTCAGTCAGGCAGAGCCATGCATGCTGTACTGTAGGTGCAGACTGAGGTCTGCATTATCAGTTCTGATCAGGCTGTCTCACTGCTGGCAGATGGAGGGGAATTATTTTCTGTCTCATGCAGGTGCTCTGTGGACTTGAGGACATCAGGGTCACTTGGACTCGCCATCATCTCCTCGCTGTTGCAGTTCACAGGGGAGCCGTTCTCTGATGAGCGGTCTGCAGCAGGCTTCTCAGGATTGGCCTGCAGTGTGGCGTTGGAGAGTGGCAGGTTCATCATGTACAACATGTTGCCTAGACGCCTGGACACCTGTGGAGGAATAAAGACAGTTGACACATAATAGTGTTTGCAAATGTGTCTGTAAAGGAATGATGAGTGACCTGCATGTAGAGGACTCTACTGTAATATACCGTACAGATTTAAAGACCACAGAGGCAAATGTGTGATTTCAGATTTTGGAATCTGTGAGTCAAATCGATGATAGACTCAAAAACTGAGACAAACAAAGGCCATGACAAGCTTCACCAAAGTTACATTTCGTGAAGAGTTATTGTATGGCTTTGCACAGGCATTCCTGAGTTTTATTTTAAAGTAGCACACATCCCATCTTTGAAGGGATCAAGTCTTGATTGTTCAGGGCTCAGTCAGAGTTCGTGTTTCCTACCTGTGAGCGGATCTTAAGAGCTGGTCCCAGTTTGAGTCCCAGCGTGTCCAGTAGGTGCTCCTCTGACAGGAGGGGCAGCGTCTCGCCATCAATCATGTGGTCCTTGAACGTCTGCAGAGTGAATTCACACCACATTAGCACAACAAAGCCACAACAAAAAGTGTAAAGACAGATTCAGAAAACTGTAGAAACCAACCTGAGCGTATTCTGAACATGTGGGTACGCTGTTGATAAAGTTGTAAACATCATTGACTGTCCACTTCCTTAGGTCTTCGGACACCTCATCACTGTTGAGAAAGAGATTGGGTGGACCTGGAAAAAATAATGACATACATCTTTGTTGGTGCTGTAATATACACATGAAATTAATTTGCTGAAATAATATATTGTAATCTATCTTAACTCACCAGGTGGAAGGAAACCATTTCCAGGGACTGGGAACATGTAAGGCATGCCTGGGAGTGCTCCGCCAGTGGAGGGATACATGAATTTCTCTTGGAAAGCTGAACATTGATTGTCTTTATCATTTGCACCACTGTTGGCCACATCCGACCCATCTCGACTGTTCATACAGGCTTTTCGTAGACCAGGCTCCCCCTCTTTATAGTTCTTCCTGCTTCCAGCAGAGAGTTCAGAGTCGATTTTTGCTTGATGGTGTGTCTTGCTGGAGGGACACTCCTCTCCCATGTCCCCCTTTGCCTCCACCTCTTTCTCCTCCCCTGACGTGGCTCCCGGGCTCTGCTCTACACTTTTATCTTCAGTTTGGCCCTTCAGGTTGGACACATGGCTCTCTGCGGTCTTGTGAATGTTCGGCCTCCTGCCAGCCCTGCGTCCCCTCTCTCTGTGCAGCGTGCTGATTGGTGGGTAAGGGCTGGCCGACATGAGGATGCTGTTCGAGTGCAGTTCATCCAGGGTGGGACGGTGGACGAAGACATCGTGGCCGTCTGGCATGCGCTGACGACCTCTGAACGCCATGGGGTTGGAAGGGTACGATATGTGATTTTCAATTCCCATAAGTCCCTTCTGGTGGGCATTCTCCAGCTCCTTCTGGTGCAGGATGGCATTCATCTCCATTCTGAACAGGAGCACACACACATATTAAACATATTTAAGCAACGATAATGATGGAGCCACGCTATGCAGGTGGAATGTTTCTGTGAGATGCTGAGGATATTCTGAATGCACTACCTGGCTATATTTTGCTTGTGAATGAACTCCTGTCGCCGGGCCACTGTTTCCATGGGCTCTTGGGGCAAGAATCCATAGCCAGCTGAGAAAAACAAAAAGGCGGACGAGTGTTAACGCTTGTTCAAATTCTTTAGGATGAAACGGACAGGTTGTAATTTCTTTTCGGTATGAAATTGAATCGGGCCATGCTCACCTGCTCCAGGGTAAGCTCTCCCAGGCAGGATGTTGGCGTGGTGAGGTAGAGGTGGACCCAGGTGAGGGCCCATGTGCATTTGTCTGCCGTCGGATGCTACCATCTCGGAGGGGGGAACCAGCTCTCTGATGAAGGAAAAGCATGGAAAATCAGTCATCTAGACATAATATCAACGGATAACCAGCTGTAATAATTGCTTTTTTGTTAATCACTAAGGTACATTTTGTATATTTTCAAAATTTTCACTGTACAGAAACATGCATCAGATATTTCTCAAGTATCCATGTCTTCTTCACTTATGCACTGTAACTGACACTTCTCAGGGGTGCCCTTCCCCAAAGAGCTATACCCTTTTTGGGTTGTAAGTGTGTATTCAGGTACAGACCTCTCCATGAAGCGAGGTTCGAACTGCGCTGGGACCCCCTGTAACCTCTGCTGCCCCTGGGAGAGGATCTGGGGAGCCATGGCCATCTGGTTCCTCATTATCAACTCTTGCCTCTGCCTCAGCTCTGCAAGAGAGAGAAAAACAAACACAACAGGTGGAATGTCGGGGAAGCCAGTTTAGCTGAATGCCGTGAAACCGAAAGCTGGAGACTGCAGGTACAACTGAGCAGGTAACGATCCACTAAAATCAATACATGGCAGTCAAGGTCTGAAAGTTGGTTTAACCTGTTTAGAACTTCAGATTGGACAATTTATATGGAGTCAGCAAATGTGTAAATAATAAACCCATTATACATCTATAGAAATTCTTGTGATTGTCTAAGTTCTGCACCTATTCTTAATTAACTGTGATTTATTGGAAAAATTCAGTTTTTCATGTTTTCTTGGACTCATATTCATATTTTATGCTGTTGTTTGCCTCGTCTCCTCCATGTTTTCGTTTCTCACCTCCAGCTGACATGCCGTTGACTAGACGGTACCAGTGCTTCTCATCCAAAGCCCCCTGCTCTCCCAGCGCTGTCATCTTCCTCAGCTGCTCTCTTGGGGTCATGACACACCTGAACGCTGTTGAAGTTTAAAAAGAGGATGGAACATGTGACAATTACTTTGACCAACTGATTACTGTAATATGTCATTATATATAGCTATATATAGCTTTAAAGTATACATTCATAGAAAATGTAATTTGGATGGATGAATACATTTAGTAATTTGTCATCAGTGCCACAAGGAGGCAGCAAATATCTATATGTTAAAGAGTCTCATTATGGTCACTGTGCTGTCCTGCTATTTTCCAAAAGAAGAAACATCACACACACACACACACACACACACACACACATATATATATATATATATATATATATATATATATATTAAAAACAACAGGCAAAACACATTTATTTAAGCAGAGCTGTAACAATGAAATATCTATATTTAGTCTGGCACAATAAAATACAGCCTAGATAATAAAATGTGTTAAAAGGGGACTTCAATGAACTGCCAATATGGGATCCATGTACACACACAAATTTGTTCCCTAACCTTCGATCCTTCCTCTCACCTCTTACCTCCAGCCTTCCATTAAGCATTGATCTTTAACCAACCTTAACCCTTACCCTCACCGTAACGTAAACCTAATCCTAAACTTATGTTTAACACCTAAATCCAAATCCTAATACTGACGCCTTAAAATGTGACCAGCAATTATTGTCCTTGTTTAGAAGATTTTTTCATCTTTCTGTCCTTACCAGAACATCTGGTCCTAGTAAGCATAGAAATAAAAGCACACTCACACACTCACATACATACTCCAAATGGCCATTCTGTTTTTTGCTGAGCCAGCAGCTTGTGTAAACAAGCACAATCGACTTAGACACCTCCAATTAGCCTTCTACACTGCAGAAATCCCATTACAAAATATGATACTGTACACGACAGCGCAATAATCCAGTTCTGCTAATCCAGGACCAGGGTGTGCAATATGGTTATGGGTAGTTGAATGTGAGTCTGCACAGAAGGTCACCACCCACCTCTTTATATTATATTAGTTTATAGTGATCTCTCTTCTCCACTCGGCCGTCCCCTCCCCCAAGAGAAATGCTGTCATAAGACTTGCCCCGAGGCCTTGAGCATTATCCACAGTCCCTCAAGTTCCCTCTGAAGCCCATTTAATCTGAGGGCTGTAATCCGCCTATTAAACCTGCAACAGTCTGCTAGCTACATCTGCTGACCTGCCTGAGACCGCCCTGCTGGCCCGTCCAACCCCCATCCCCACCTTCCCAGGCTCCTGCCACCCCCCAGGATCCTATTAGCTAAGTCCTGGCTATACAGCACTTTAAAGGGATGTGTTGGAGGTAATCCGCACGTTTAGAGTTTTACCCTCTGCAAACCTTGCCTGTAAGCATCCCGGACAATACACCCTAAGTGCTAAGCCTATTAGCCTCCATTAGCTCCCAGGATGTCCTAAAAACACCTTGGGGATAAATCTGGGGATGCAATCGGTTTATGTGAAGCTATGTGGCGCAAACACACGCACGCTGCCTTCACCTACTTCTCTGCCAATATCATAACACCTAGCATCAGCAAATGAGAAGAAATGTATTTCAACATTTATGCCTCTATAATTCCCAAGTGGGCACTAAGCTCTGAGCCTCAGGGCGTTGTGTAATGTATTATCGCCTTCGCATTCTCTCCACTGGGAAATTAATGATTTACACTTTTTACATGTGATATTGTAAACAGCTGTACATTTTTCAAGCTGATTAGACTTTTTTTGAACAGTTTACATACTTAACAATTAAATATAGAAAGGAAAATAGACAAAATGGAAACCAAGAAATAAAAGTTTGATCCTTGAGTTTCTACAGAAACAGAAAATAAGTAACACAAACCGTGAACTGCTGTTGCTATACAGGCCGGTGTTAGCACCAGATTGTGCCTCCCTGTGTGTCCCAGAGATAAGCCGCCAGTTTTCCAAGAAATGCATATGAAGGGATATTTGAAAAACTATTTCTGAATATTTCCAGGATCCCAAAAGAATCTTCTGACCATCTGGATAAAAAAAAAAATTGAATTTGCTGCACGATAACAAAATATTTTTTCTCAAGCTGTGGCTGTTTTCTTCAGGTAGAAATTACATAATGTGCTTGCTCTTTTTTTTTTAAACAAGCAAAAATAATGTTATTTTGCATGAAAATGTAAATTATTGAAAAGAAACATTGACGTATTGTAATGCCTCTAGCTTTATTACCAATACAGAAGAACATTAGGAACCTGCCTTTTGTAAGCTCACAGTTCAACAGGACAGACATTCAAAACAACACACGAATAATAAAACCATCTTATACATAAAAAATATTAAAATAAACAAAGTACCATGAAGATAAAATATAAGCTAAAGACAAAATAGCTTAAAATGTAAGCTAATAATGCCACTGATAATATTATTTTTATTGTGTTTTACTTTGTGCAAATTGAGTGAAGAGATCTTCTTTTGGATCAGGAAACCGAGTCAGAATTTGGGTTATAGGTTAAAATTATTTTTTATAGTGCAGCAATTCATGCAGATGTTTAAGAGAATCTTCATAATTCTATGAATATAGAACAGTGGTAAGTGTTGTTAAACCACATGTTATTTCCAGATTAAAGGCCCGGGTATTTTGTTTTTTGCAAATTGCACGTTTAGCTCTGTAAATATAATTTGGAGATAAAACATGAGAAACACAAAGTGTGGCTTGTGAAGAATCCTTTGTTAAAGCCTGTTCGGTCACCGCTAACACATTAATTAGGTTTTGTTTTACGTCTTTTAACTGAAGTTTTAGACTCAACATATAGCGCCGTAACACATCTTCAAACCTGTCCGTGCTCAAACTTTTTACTGGATCATACATGGAAGTTTCAAGCAGTGTTTTGTGAGTGAAAGTGTCATTACAGGTGAGCTCTAAAAACTCTTATGCCTTATTTCCTCAACAAACAGAGGCAACACCGCAGCTGCCAAATCCGGGGATTGGACTCCTTGGATTTGCTGTTGCCTGGTTAATCTCATTACAAGAATGAATTAAAGGGAAAAATTGCTGACGACGTAAATGGAGCCCTGAGGAGGTCATATCAGACAAGACAGAAGAATTGTCTGGTCCTTCTTAATCCCCCTTAACACAACATGATAAAGCAATGTTGTATTCTGTCAGTTACAAGAAGCAGTTTAGATTTTATGAGAATTTGAAGCGGCGAGCTGCCGGTAGTATTGATTTAAGAATTAGTTGTGGTGTGATAACCTCACATGAAAAAGTGTTGAGAAAGCTGATTGAAAGGATCAAATTAAATAATATCAATAGGCCTGTATAGAAATATATGGTTTAATGTAGACCTAAATCATCAGTTGATAAGAACCTCAAGCTAATTCATCATGTATTTTAGCATCATTTTCATTTCCTTAAGCGCTATTTACTGAATCTGGGCTAATATTTAGATTAATTATCTAGATTTCAAGGCTGTTCCTCTAATCACATTGGCTTTTAGAGTAATAATTTACTGAGGGATCGGTAGCCTTTCATACAGTTTACAGCTCACATTATGTATAACAACATTTACCATTTGAAAGTTTTGCATTTTTTTAGCATTGCGATGAAAATATTCATCTAAGTGCACGGATTCTAAGGTTGTTACTGTTATTTTTGATATACATACATATACATACTGAGGCATTAGACTTATATTACATACTCTGGAATAAGCTAAGTCGATTTTGTGCTTTTACAAGAACAACGGCAGATTAAATGTGACGTACAACAACTAAAACACAATTTAAACAAATCAATCACAAGGACAGAAAAGGGGAAATGGACGGAGAAATATTGAAAGAGGAAGTTTTGATGGACTTACCTTCAAGTTCACACCAGTGAGCAGAGCTTGGAACTGGTTTTTGTCCCAATTCAGGCAAAAAGCCAAGTGGAAAAGGTAAAGGAAAAACCCTTTGGTCAGCTCACAGACTGTCTCTCACTTCTGTCCCTCTTTCACTTCCAATGACTGTAAATGGCCTCCCACTAACCAGCCAACGGGTCTGAGCTCAGTCTGCTGCCAGCTAACTGCCTTAACTAAAAAAGAACTTTTAAATACCGATTCATTTCATCTCCATTAGATGGCCTTATCTCCTGCGGTAAGCCCTCCCTGTCCTGACATCACTATGATCTCCCGTCCAACTGCTTGCAGCACTTTGCAACTGATGTGTAATTACTGAAGAAGCACCATGGTCGTAAGCATGGAGTGCTAAACCTCTTTCAACGTTTACCTCACTAATCCCTTGTTAGCACTTTAGACCATAGTTAAGACACCTAAATGCTTAGCTTCCTTTTCCAGTGGTAAAATGTCCAACCCCTTCTTAACTGCTCTAAGGCCACATGCAGAGCAGTTACATGATGCTGGTTGTAGACTTTAAAAATCCAACTGATGAGCCTTGTTTTTGTTTTTCCCTCACATGTCTAGCCTGGGTGTCAGAAATATTGCGCTCCCCAGGGTGCCAAGGGGTCGACCCAAACATGCTTGGTGGTAATTTGCTGGAAATCCGACTAAATCTTGGCCGGATGATCCTCTCAGACCCCTTAATCTGACAGTTTGTGCTCACCAACCGCTTACAGCAAGGCCCTGAATGATGTTTTCTTTAATACCGGGTGGGCAGAAAGGTGTGCACAGTTGGTTGGCTGAGAGGTAATTTTGCTTAACAGCAGACATGATATGAAGGAGGGGCCAGTGTGGTGTTTCTATCGGCTTCTACAGTCTGCAAGACAGCAAAGAGGTCCTGGAGAGTTGAGTGATCCTGGAGGTCAGTGATCCCCTGTGTTGTTAAACATTTACACACATTTCCAGTTTATTAGGTACATCAAGCTGTATGGTTATTTCGGAGGTATTGTATTAAACTGACAGGTGTTTCTATTATTTTCTGCACCACAAACTACGTCCTCCAAAATGTCAGTTGAATCAAAACCTTCATGAAGGTAGGATTTATTGCAGGACTCGATAACAGCCAGCACATTACAAAAAAGGCCAAAACCAGAATAAAAAAACCCTATTTATTTATCTTTTTATGGCGGAGAAAATCATTTCAATCTTTTCTGTTTTTATTCATGAGAAGAATGTAAACCCCCCAACAGGGGGTATATATATACACAGTATATGCATGTATATACATTTTTATTTACTTATTGTATTTTCTTATTTTTGGTAGAGCATTATTCAGTATTAGTTATTTTCATCAACCGCCTCTGTCAGCTCCAAATCTACTCTACCAAATACTTCGGTTTATGACCAAAAACCTGCAAAACATTCCCATCAGCCTCAGCTGTACTTTGAGTTTAATGCTAATCTAGCTTACTGTGCCTAAATACAGACTGACAGAGCTGCTACCTGCTGATTAGTGTGCTAAAGTGTGTTCTTTTTTCAGCTGGGTAAAAATTAAAAAAATCGGATAATATAATGCATTTACTAGATTTAAAAGAAAATCGATGCAATCATTCTTTGAACTGCTTATTTGGGGTGGCAGTAGCTCAGTCTGCTTGGCTTGGGTACCGGAGGGTGGCTGGTCCCCGTACAGAGTGTAGACTGGTAACTGGAGAGATGCCCTGAGCAATCATCAAACCCCTAACTGCTCGGGCATGTCCATGGGCAGCCCAATAGCTTTGACATATCTCCATTAATGCATAGGTCCTGTTTGTGTGTGTATGTAGGAAATCACTCATCACACCATTACAGTACATTACATTTCATCAAATTCAGACTTCTACCCTCAGCATGCTGCAGCACAGATACACAGACACATTAATGAGTTGCTGTGGGAAGGTTTCCTCTCTGTTCAGTGATCCAGGTGTGTTGATCAGGTGCCTCATCCTCTTGTTCTTCGCAGGCAGGAGTGGGACCGGGTGTGGCCTCGTGGTCCTGTAGCATAATTGTGGAGGGATGTTGCACAGAGCTGGTACCAGTGACCCGACCATTCGTTTTAATAAGCTGGGTCAATCACCTGTGACCTTTCACTGAGATCTGCCGCTGCTGGATGTGTGAGTTTCGTTAGTTGGAGGGAAGCGGTTACAATCATAACATACAGGAACTCTTAAAACTGTGTAATTTCTGTTTAATTAATCGACAGGAGTTGTTAACAAGCCCTTTAACTTTACAACTTTAACGTTTTAAGTTTTGTTACAATCACTATACATAAACATATCTGAGGAACACGTGTGTGTTTGTGCAGTAAAAACAAGTAGGTTGATCATTTTTACTGAAAAGAGACTAATAAAGGGCTTAGGAATTAAGAGAGCAGAGCATTAGGACATCTAAACCGCTAATTAAAGAATCTCCTCGTTGTAAGCTTTTTATGAGGGATTTCTGTCCGTCTTGTTTGCAGCCAGCATTATAGAGTCACAGTGAGGCGAAGGGATCAGAGCAGGTTTAAGGTCCAGAAACACGCCTGGCTATAAATTCACTAAGTTAGCGCACACACACCCGTCCATCTTCTAATTACAGAAACAATATATTGTCTACATCGCCTTCATTTCCGGTATTCTTCCCCATTGAATGAAAACTGTACCAAAGCTGTAATCCCTCAAATGTAGAAGCATTATGTCGTTTACACTCTGTGGAAATCTTGTTTAGGTCTTGATTACCTTGAGATCCTGGGTAGGATTCTTTAGGATAAAGAGTCCCTGAAATAACTGACAAAGCCTTTAGATCCTGGTTGTATTACACTCAGGAAATAATCACTGACACAGAACGACTTTTAAGCAGTGGTCTTTTAAAAATACCGCTCTGTAAAAATATTCCTACATTGAAGATTTCAGTTAAGTATACAAAAGTTTTAGGCCTGGGTGATTATTCAATATGATAATTTATTGCCTTTCAGATGAATCATATCGTGATAAAATCAACATATCATAGTGATGTGCAGCATATTTATGTTGTAGCTAGTGGAGGTGGGACTCATTCTAATTGCTTCATATACTGCTGTGTAGTTTAACCTATACATGATATTTGTTTCATATATTTATTTGTTGAATATATTTTGTATCAATAATTATCTATAAAGTAACTAATAACTAAAGCTTTAAAATGAGTGTTGTGGAATATAAAGTAAAATATTTCATATATAAAGTAGGGGAGAATGGTAAAAATACCTCAAAATTGAACTTAAGTACAGTACTTGAGCAAAGGTTACTTTCCACTACTGTTCAAATGTGCTGCTTTTATACATTATTTATCACAAATACTGAATGCAAAAAAAATACATCATTCTTCGTCTGATTATAGACTTGGAGTCATAAAAACAATTAAGATCATCATCAAGGGAATAAATATAATAATAATAATTAGTGAGAAAGTATTTTAGGCAGGTAACTTGCCATCTCCATCAATAAAAGAAGAATAAATACCATAGCCCTGTGACAGTTAGTCTCAAGTGGGCTGATCTGAGGCAAAGGGAAGTCATGCTAAGGCATGCAAAATGTTGCTTTACAATGTAAACAATGCTTTTTCACTAACATTGAATCATGGTTGAGTGTCGTCTTTAAAGATGGATACAAAAATATAGCAATTTAAAACACTTGCAATAAGACTTTTGAGCTAACTGCTAATATTAGCAATTTAACACGCTCACAGTAACGCTCAAATCCTCTGAATGTTAAATACAGTTCCTAACAATCTACTGTACTTATCCACAGCAGCACTTCAGTAATCTAACTTTTACACTAACTTGTTAGTCATTTATTTTTCTGTCAGAGGCTTTTATGGGAACAGGTGCCACTTCTCACACAACTTTCTCAAAAAGAACCTCGCTAGTATAGTATGAAGGAGGAGCTGCTGAAAAACTGATCTATAAAAACACCGGCAAAAACTCAGAACTTAACTGCTCCCCAGTAATACAGGTACGCTAGCAGCAGGTGTGATTCTCCCCTTTTTCTCCACCGCTGTCTCTTTTTCTGAATATCTAAATTAATTCACTATCTTTAATTCTTAAATCTGAATAGCCAAACAGTATTTTTCGTTCTCTACAGGTTGTGGAGAAAAGATGAATGTCATCCAGGTGATTTCCCTCACTCTGCTGTCCGTTTTGGCGGCCAACGCTCAGGTCATCATGCCAGGAAGATGCCCCAAGCCTGCCGTGCAGGAGAACTTTGATACTGCCAGGGTGAATACCTAACCTTTGTTTTTACTTCAATATATTCTGTATGGAGACAAACAAATCCAGAAGTTAACAAATTAGGCCTTCCAGGGTGACAACTTGTAACACTAAACAAAAATTGCCACTTAAATCCTCAAGATTCTGCAGCTCTTCATCAACAACATCTTAATTTCATGCTCTTGCTCTGCAGTATCTTGGTAAGTGGTATGATGTCCAGAGACTGCCAAATACCTTCCAGAAGGGCGAGTGCTGCACTGCCACCTACAGCCTGAAGAGCCCCGGAGTCGTTGGTGTCTTCAACAGCGAGCTGCTGCATCAAAATGTGTTTTTTTATGAAGAGTTGGACCACAAAAGTCCCACTAAAATTCCCTTTCTGAAGCAACACATGAGATATACAGGAGGTCTATTTTACTGACCAAGCTAAAAAGAAGTTAATCAATAAATATGTTGTGAGACCTGTAACAGTTGAATTGGTTAAATTGTCTAATTCTGTTAGTTAAACTATTAGCTCAAACTATATTTTGCAAATATATTCCTTCCAGGATATGATTGTAACTTACATTTACTCAATGACTGTAATACAATATTGAGAACATTTTACTTCACTTGAGTATACATTTTTTTTATGCTATTCTATACTTTTGACTCCAATACATTGAAACATTGACTTTACAGATTAGGACCATGCAAACAAAACATATGATCAATATGATGATACTGTGTAGATTGAACTATATACAACAGTATATAAAGTACTTGTGCTCCACATCCAACATCTCTCACAATTAAAATGTTGCTTATGTGTTTCAGCATCAGTAATAATATTCCAATAATATGACCTCTATTATAATATAATTCACTGAAAAGGGATCATTCTGCCCAAAATTACTTTGACTTAATACTTTAAGTATTCTTTTTTGTTTCTTTTAGCGCTGATGGGACCGTTAGCTCCATCAGTGGCTCTGCCACAGCAAAGAACCCCTCTGAGCCTGCCAAGCTGCAGGTTTCCTTCTTTGAGAGTAAGAACATCTAATTTATTACAAACCTGCAAAGATTGCTATTCAGATGTAGATTTATACCAATTCAGAAAATGTCATCATTTGACTCTCCTGTCCCTTTACACCTCCAGACGCTCCCCATGCTCCTTACTGGGTGCTGTCCACCGACTACGACAACTACACTCTGGTCTACAGCTGCACCGACCTCGGCGTGCTGCATGTGGATTTCGTCTGGATCATGAGCAGACATCCCACCCTGCCCGAGGAGACCCTCGAGGAGCTGCACAGCAAGCTGTCCTCTTTCGGAGTCAGAGTGGACAAGCTGCTCACCACCAACCAGGATGCAGCTTACTGCAGCGCCATGAACCAGTAAACAGACTGAGATGGACCGGATGAAGCCTGAAGGCCTACAGACTCATGCGTGATTCTTGTGATTGTACTTCTAACTGTGTCTCATGCAAAGTCAATGCAATAAACTTTTTTAAACAGCAGTGCAGGTTTTGGTTTTCTGTCTTTTCTGTGGGCGTCTGGTGGTCTGGTGTTTACAGTATTGATAATTGATTAACTCTCTGTTTGATATCTTTGCTGTTTTGTTTTCACACTCCTACAATGTCTCTTTGGTTAATGGGTTTATTTCTAATAGCCAGAATGCTTTTTGTCAGTAATCTGCACATTAATATTATTATTTTGTCCAAAGTGCATGTTTAACTATTTTCACTAGCTAATTAAGCTAAGTTGAGACGCTGATAAATGTACAGCAATAGTAGCTGCTCTCATTTGTAAATTATTAGTCCTTACTTGATTTTTTAATGTCTATTTACAATTGTAAAGCAATTGTAAGAAAGTTGTTTTAAAGAAGCAAGTTCTTGCGGATAAATAGTATTAATTATTTTTTTCTGGATTACGCTCAGAGCTTTCCATTTAACATGTATGCTGTATACAAACATTTAATAATTGGTTTATAACACATAATGTTGTAGTGAGCAGGTATTTGTGTTTATTCATGTATTTATCAAAAACACCAATAAATGGAGGCCACTGTATGAAGAGAGATAATAAATGACAATCTTTTTTACAATCCTCTACGATCTTCACCCTGAACAAATTAAAATAGGCTCCGTGCCCTCACTGCTAACACTATTCTAGTCAACTGTAACTTTTCCTTTTTTATGTATGTGTTTCAGTGTGTTTTAAATGTGCATTGTTTGCTTGTTAGACGTTGATCCCAAAGGAGTATTTCTGTTGCTTGGTGACAGACTATAAGCTTTATGTTGTCTTATTGTCACCATCTAGTCCATCTAGTCTTGTAAAGAAGATGTGCGTGTTTCACACCGATTATTAAAATTTTATGAAACGTGAGTTGTATTCATTTGCCTTTGTAGTTCAGAATAAGCCCTGTAGGTCTAAAGACAAAAACACACCACAACATGCATTTCTTTCTACAGGTTTATTGCAATGACATAAGGTATCTACAGGGCGAGGAGGCGCAGCACACACTGCATACAGCTGTTTTTTATCTCGTCATGGATCCAAGTCGCCCTGTCTCAGTCCTGTAGAGGCTGAAACAGAGTATCTCTGTTTACTGGTTCATGGCGCTGCAGTAAGTCTCATCCTGGTTGGTGGGGACCATCTTGTTCACGTTGATTCCGACGGAGGTCAGGATGCCGTGCAGCTCCTCGAGGGTCTCCTCGGGCAGGGTGGGCTCTCTGCTCAGGATCCAGGAGAGCTCCGCGCGGAACAGGCCGTAGTCGACGCAGCCGTAGACCAGAGCGTGACCCTCGTAGTCGCTGGACAGCACCCAGTAGGGACCAGGAGGAGTTCCTGCAGGAGAGACAAGTACGAGAGTCAAAGCCGCTGGAATATTATATACAAAAGATACTACTCAGATTCACTGACCGAACTTGAATATATTTGTAATGAAACTTCTTTACCTTCAAAGAAGGAGACCTCCAGCTTGGCAGGCTCAGAGGGGTTCTTGACCTCGGCAGAGCCGACGATAGAATTAATGGTTCCATCGTCACTAAAAAAGGAGGTAAAACAAACAGAAGTTCATTTAGTCACGCATTTTCTTTCACGTCTAAGTCTTCATCTAATTTCACCAAATTATTTTCCTTTACTAACTTGAAACAGTGTCAAAGATCAGTTAGTGATCCTGTGTGTTCATGGTGCAGGGCCGAGGATTCAATACACCCGAGTTAAAAATAAAAGCACAATGTTGCAATAGAAATACACTGCCTTGTGTGGAAAAAATTACATCAAAAGGGATGTTTATTGTGGAATTACACACTAACTTAGAGGATAGAAATACTCTGAATACTCATTTGCTCTGATAATTATTATTTCAATGACAACGACTGATTACTTGTAGTTCCAACATTATAGAGTTTAAGCAGCACCTTTTTTTTTTTTTAACAATAGGAGTATATTCAAACCCTGAAATCAGAAAATGTGGGCATTTAGGCAGCATGTACTCACAGCAGCTCACTGTTGAGGACCCCGATGACTCCAGCACTCTTCAGGCTGTAGGTGGCAGTGCCGCACTCGCCTTTTTGGAAGAATGTTGGCAGCTTCTTGATCTCATACCACTTACCAATGTACTGCAGAAGAAACACAGGATTTCACACATAGAAAAAATGTAATTGTTGCAAAACAGGCAACGTTCTCATGCTTTACATAATGTTAATTGGTAGCAAAGGAAAGGCAACTTTAGTATTCACCTGGGAAGCATCAAAGTTGGCCTGAACAGCTGGTTTGGGACATTTGCCGAACTTAAACACCTGAGCGCTGGCTGCCAGAACAGACAGCAGAGTCAAGAAAATCACCTGCATGGCCTTCATCTTATCAACACGACCTGCAGAGAACAAAACAGCAAGATTATTGAGACAATCAGCTTTACATCAGGCAGGTTGCTCCTGCAAGCTCATCTTTGAGGGTTAACTTGAGGGAAAGAGCAGGAGTGGTGAGGAGGAAGAGTCGTGGCTGCAGTGTGTTCACCTGTATGTAAATCAGCGTTACTACCTGTGTGCAGCTCATTCAGTTTCAAGGATATTTTATAGATGTAAGGACCCCATTGATCACATTCTTTAGCACCTCCTCTTGTGTTACGTGTAAATGTGTTGGAGGGGGAGTGAGCGTGAGAGTTGGCACCTGTTCAAATGAAGACACTGTTCAAACAGGCCTCACACCTCCTGATCTTTGTAGAAGTAAAGATGCATCTCCTCCATTCATCTCAGTGAAACCAACCTTCTTTTTTAGTATCCATTCCCCCCCCCAAAAGGAAACTTGGCTAAAAACCAACAAGATAAATGTGAAAATTACACACAAGATGAATAATAAGCACAAACAAGATGCAAAATATATAAATATCTCAGCGCTCCAGTCCAGAGGAAACCAGTATCAAAGGCACCAAACTAATATTCTGTGAACTAAAGAAATGCATTTTTCATGTTGTGGACTTTCCCCTAATTAGATTTGTTTGAGTTTAAATTTATCGTCTGCTCATTTGCATGGCTTAAATATTTTACATGTTCTTCCCAAAATCGTGATCCCCAAGATAGTTTGTATGCTATTCATGTTAGTGAGAGATGGTTGCATGAATCACCCGGAACTCTTAGTGTCCATTTAATTATTAAGAAATAGTTATAAACAGTGTAGACATTTTGAGAAATGTGTGTATTCGCTTGATTAGAAGATATTGGTCTCATGTTTGTCTGGTAAATATTAAGCTACAGCTAGCTTGGTTAGCTTAGCATTAGCTCAGCATAAAGACTGGAAACAGGGGGAAACAGCTACCCTGGATCTGTATTCACCTCTGAAGCTCACTTAGCATGCTCTTTAATCCAAGCAAAAACCAAGGGGAGACTTAAAGTAAATTATATCACCTAAATTAAAACCAGAAATTGTTTCACATTTAATTTGTTTGTACATATTAAACAAACCCAATAAAGTGTTAATTAGTGAGCTTTAGAGTTGCTGGAAAGACAGATTTTTGTTACAGAGCCATGCTAGCAGTTTCCTCCTTTTCCAGTCTTTCTGCTAAGCTAAGCTAAGCTAACTACCCACTAGCATCATGTTTACTGGACAAAGATGAAAGTGGTATTGATTTTCTCATAAGCAAGACAGTGAATAAAGGTATTTCCCACCTGCCTTTACATTTACCTAAACAAAGTAAATGTATTTTAGCAGCAGCGCTTTCCTTTTACCAGGACGGACATTAAAAGTAGGCATTCTGGTTTTTATCACCACCAACAACAACAACATCGCTCCAATGTTGCCAGCATCAGTCTTCCAATCTCCAAACATAAGTGCTGTCTCAGATGAACACTTACTGCATCTTCCCGCTTTTATTGACTTCAAGCCATCTGAGTGTTTACTAAAGCCCACACATGTGTGAGGAAAGATTAATTGGGCACAGGTGCACCTGGTTTTCTTGATGCTCCCACAGCAGCTCTCTGTATCCACTTTTAATCCCTGCCCTGCTCTTACAAGGTGCTGCAAGGGCCTTGGAAACCACTTTGCACGGGAAATGGGTTGTGACTGAAGCAGTCCGTAGTGGTTTATCAACAGCAGATATGTAGAAAACAGAATCAGACAAAGAGCTGAGAATCAGAACTGCAGTGTATCGTGATAAACAACTGCTTTGAGTTTAATTTTAATTGGTTTATCATCACTTTCAATGCATTATCTACATCCTGAGTTTTCTAATGTGTGGTCTGGCAATGTATTAGAGAATAAACTATTGTCTCAACTATTAATAATAATTTACATATGTTGTCATACAGTGGTCTCCCAGCAGAAATGATGTAACCTCTTTTTAAGAAAAGGTTTTTTTTGCAGCTTTGTCAAAAACATTCAGAGGCAGATATGCCCTTTGGTTCGAGGCCAGTTTGAGTTTTAGTTTGTCAGGGATGAAAAGATCAACCAACATTTTTTTATTTTTATAATTCAAACATCAGGTTTCTTGCATTTAACATAAAAAGACAATATTGAATACCAAACACATACCATATTAAAATTCTATACATACTAAATCTCAAATTATACTGTTTAAGCAGTTATAGCATAACAAAATCCACATTAACTGCTTACTTTAATATGGAACCAATTTATTTGGCTAAAAATATATAAAAAGCATATTTTTTATCCTCCAGTTCACCTGCATTCCTCTGATACTAAACAAAAGATATATACTCCAGATACATTGATCTCGGTTGCAACACAATCTGCAATTGAACTGTTTTGTTTCGGATGAATGGAAAGTCAGCGGCTCTATCGATCGCCGGTGTTTTCTTTTACACTCGTACGGTCAAAACAATGTGGATGGTCACCTGAGACATGACCTCTGACCCTCCAGTGTGACACATTCTTAGGCATGTTTGACCAAAACCATGAAAATATAAGCAATGGGTTTCTTATCTTTGTTAAAGGATAACCACCAACTGTATCAGCTTAACCAAACAGTCAGCTCAGTCACTGTGGTGATACAACTAACTTATTATTTGTTTCATGAAGCAAATGTTAAATAGATGAAGTGTACTAAATGCAATGTAATACATATCTAGCTAAATGTTTAATCAAGTGTAATGATAAAATATAGATGCTTCTTATCTTCCTTTAAAATATGTGTTCTATGGAGCATGACATGCTTAAATTGGCACTCTAAGCCTTTACAAAGAAACAAGCTTGTTTAACATGCGGAACAGGGCGAGTTAGAGAGTCGTTGTGCATGTGTTCAGTATTTAAATGTAATTATGAGCAGGTGTGTAGGTTGTAATTACTTTTAGCTGATTCTTACAGTTGTTTCTATGGATCTTGTTTTATAATAGCAAAATGTCTGTAATGTACATCCATTCAATTTCAATTCAATTCAATTCACTTCATTTGCATAGCCCAAAATCCCTCAGCAGCAGAAGGAAACATTCCCAAGGTTTATGTCATGTGTGTATTTGTGTGTTACGGCATACGTTACCGCATTTTCACTTCCACATGCTTAACTTTCAGTTTTTGTGTGTGCGTGTGATTGTGTGTGTGTATGTGTGTGTGTACACAGGTGCCAGGAGCCCCAACATGACCCATGTCACCCTGTCAGTCATGTCTGTTCATGTTCCTCTGTAGCATGTTTATCCCACAAACACACATTTAATAATTCTACTGTGCGTTTTGGATCTGACATTAGTTTGAGAAACACTGATTGACTAATTGATTGATTGATTGATTGATTGTAAGTGAGTTGAATACACTTATTGTAAGTCGCTTTGGATAAAAGCGTCTGCTAAATAACTGTAATGTAATGTAATGTAATGTAATGTAATGTGATGTGATGTAAGTTAAATACTTCCTATTCCACTTCCAATTATTGCAAACACTTGTGTCAAAGCAGGAAAAACGCTGAGGTAACTGACAACATTAACAGGTGCTCAGTTTCATTTATGTTTGCCAATAAGCCCGCATGAACAACAGATCACAATGGTGATATAATTAATTACACCTGTTTGAAAAATCTGAATGTGGGCCAGGTGGTGGAAGGTTCAGTGGAATGCCATTAAGTACATTTACTCAAGTACTGTGCATGTTTCAAGCACTTGTACTTTACTTGAGTCTTTTCATATCAAAGCAATTTATTGTTCTTCACTACATTTCAGAAGGAAATATTACACTTTTTACTCCTCTACATTTATTTGATATATGAATCAAAGAAAGTTTAATATACTAACAGTTAATTTAACATGTTAATGCTAAGCACAGCGGAGTCTAACAAAGTAGCTAATCCTATATTATTTTTCACATTATGTAGTATTATTTTCTTTTAAATTTCTGAAATCTGTTTCTCCATCTTTGAGCCAGTGAACCAGTGTTGTCTGGTCCTTCTTTGATCCTCTACTGGCCAGTCAGGCTCATTGCCTTCATCCAGGGAAAAACCTTCAACTTCAACTAGCTTTGATGTCTCCGGGTGCAGCTAACAAGTCATTCCTCTCTGAAGTGTATTAGCTGAAAATTGAGCCTTTTGATCTTTCTCTTCTTTAATTTGAACCTTGTTTGTAGCCGTGGGGCTTCGTGTGAAAGCAGACAGCATTAAACGGGATTTGTTTTTAATTGACAGTGTTTGGTATAATCCGTGTTGAGTGTTAAACAGCTGTGGTTTACTGCACCAGGACATTTCACATATTTCAATGCTGAGCTATACACTGAGAAATTTAAATTAGTTCAGTTCAAATAATTTCATGTTTTGTGTGTATTTTGCTGTGTTTGGAGCATGAGCGCTGCCAAATTCAATGATGGATGGATGATCCTGACTTTTTGAATTAATTGATTAAGTTGGCACACGTTCAGCACTTCATCATGTACACACTTACTTAAACTGCATGAGCATGTGATCAATCATTTTAAGAAAATATGAAGAAAAATAAGGCCAACCAGCAGCATTGAAATGCCTGCAGCCCCTTGTGTGTATGAATATGTGTATTACAGTAAAGTTGATACCAAAGAAAAGTAAACTCACTTATTTACTAATGTAGTTGAATTTGTTCACATTGCCAGGATGAAAAACTACGTTTTAAGTTAGAAATGACAACTCTTAGTTTGATAAAGAATGATGTGTAGAATATAATGTAAAAGTAATTATACAATGATATATATATAATATATCATTGTATAATTACTTTTACATTGTTCAGCTCAATGTGTAAAAGACTAAAACAGTCCATTCCTCTGCAGACACAAGCCACCATCAAATCAACGCATGCTAAAACCTTGCATGTGTGAAAATGATGCTCCTGCACTAAGTCAGAATGGCTGAAAACCAACACAGAGCAGCAGAGAGGCTTCAGCTTACAGCACACTGGGCAAAAAAGGTCAGACAAGGGAAAAATATGTGGCCGTAAGAATCATGAATGTATGTGTCAAACATTATGAGACCAATGCCACATAATCTGTGCAATTATGAAACAAGACGAAGAGTCTAGCCTCGGAGGTTGTAATGCTCATTTAGTAATTTTTTGATGCCCTGATTGCACTCACACAATTACACGTTCACATTTTGAACCACAGTGTAATCTGCTGGCCAATGAGCCGCTTTTCTGTTTTGTGTCTTGTGGTGGTGGTACTTTCCCCACCCAGATTACTGCCTAACCTAATGATGGTGCCTGATGTAAAGTGAGTGGATCGAACAGAAGCAAATAAAAATGTATGTCTGCACCACATTGCACGGTAATGGGTTACCCACCGAATAGTTGTCACACTGAGCTACAGATGCCAACCGGTTGGTGGCACTAGATGGAAAAGTCAGAAGATCACCAAAGCTTCAACAATTCATCCTTTGGGTAACATGAATGTCTGAATCACATTTCATGGGAATCCATCAAATAGTTGTTGAAACATTTCACTTCAAAATACAAATGTGAGCCTCATGGTATAACTACTGTATAGATGAAAAGTCAGGGGATCACCAAAGTCATTAAGATTCATTGTCTGGGGATGTTTAAAGTAGAAATTGTCTTTGCAAACCAGTAGAACAGTGGGCGGAAAGACCGACATTACCAACTGAAGAGCCACGTCGCTAGCATAGATAAAAAAAACAGTGAGCATCAATGAGCTGTGACAAGAATGTGACAAAATATTATTGAATTAAGCTGAATCTAATTGATCAGTTTCTTTGTCCAACCAGGACTAAGTGGGGCGCTTTATTTCTACGGTTTGAAAATACATTAAATCTATTTTCATCCACATTAAAAATGACGTCTGAGTCGCTCCTGAGAAATCCTCAAATATTTTATTGAAAAAAAAGAATTCATTTTCCTTCCCACCTAAACCAGAAGAACATCCTGATTGTTTCATAACATTTCTACTGGTGTGTCACCCATGACTCCACTTTGCTAATAGCTTACTTCATGTGAGAAATAAAGCTGGCTCTACACAAAGACACCCATTGACAACACAACGTCACAGTGCTGCAAAACCTCACGGAGAGCAACGTCTCTAACTCAAATAACAGAATTTGTCCAAGGGAGAGAACATACATCTGAACTGCCAGGACACAGAGGTAACGACATATATTTGGTGATGTAAATGAATAACAGAATGGCAGGTTACTCACTTATCATTTTAAAAACTTCTTTGTAAGGAAGAATGCTATTCATTAGCCTAAATTGATGTTGTATTTTTTGTGTTTAATGAAATTGTATAGAAAAATGTTCGTCAAGTAAACTTTCACATTTAAAATACTTACTTTTTATATGACTTTATTTGATTTATATTATTTTTTATGTTGTGAAATCCTTGTCCTCTTGCAGGCAACAAAGGCCTGTTTCGACTATGAAGTTATTTTCCGTTGTGGTTTTTGCCTTCATCCTCCCGCTCATCAGGGCTCAGGTTCCCCATTGGGGTCCATGTCCAGAGCCAGCGGTTCAACCGGCCTTCATCCTAAAACAGGTCCAAGCTACTTCGAAGAGAAAATTATGAATAAATTGCCAGACTGATGCCCAGCGGTGTCCCATGGTGGTAGATGACATGAACAGCTTTTCTCTTCTGCTATATCTCAAAAAATACTGCAAACTGTATTTTTCCGCATGAACCACTGCTATAAAGTGTGTTTTTCAAATGTGTAAAAGATTATGTATAGCATATTATGCATATTATGTATATATATAGTATATATATGTCATATGTTGAGTAGAAGTGTAAAGTAGCATGAAATGGAAAGTTGAAGTCAAGATTGTACTGAAGTACAATAACTGAGTAAATGTAATCAGTGGTAAAAATATTTTTACTGAATCCACTAAAGCATGTAGATTTATACGTACTCTCCGCTCACAGCGCTCTGAATTGTCTTTGAACTCGTGTGTGTCTTTGCCCTCACAGTTCATGGGAAGATGGTTTGAAATTGCCAAACTGCCGGCCCAGTTTGAGAAGGGCCGGTGCATTGAAACCAATTTCACTTTGAAGACAGACAACTCCATTCGAGTGGTCAGCTCTGAAATACTGTGAGTCCTATCTGCAATTTTCTTTGTGCGAATATGGATTCTAGAGGTAATATTTGCATGGTGTGTAAGTCCTCCCTTATTCCAACATGAAATTTGACTGTGTGGAATAAAACAGAAAAGCAGAGGTGAGGAAAATTGAAGGGACTGGAGTCATAGAGGACATGAAGAATCCGGCTAAACTGGGAATAAGTTATTCCTACGGTGAGAGAGACATTTTAGAGACATTTTAGAGACATTTCATTTGATGATGTTAGTGGACTTCTTAACAACAACATGCCTCTTAATTTTTCCTCTTTGTGTCAAATCAGGAGAAAACATTGTCGGCCATCTATTTTTGATTCCTGCTTTGTGCTTGTTACCATCACAGTCCTGCCTTACTCCCCTTACTGGATCCTGTCCACTGACTACGTGAACTCGGCCCTGGTGTATTCCTGCACTGACATCCTGAGGCTTTTCCACGTCGACTTCGCCTGGATCCTGGGCCGAACACGGACCCTGCCGGAGGCCACCGTCGAGAAAGCCATGGAGATCTTCGCGAAGAACAACATCGACGTGAGCAGGATGACTCCCAGCAGGCAGAAGGACTGCGACAAAACTCTCTGAGCAGCGATGGAAATGCAGCACAAGATGGTGCTGTTGTTGACAGGAGAGAAAATGATTTATTATCTGTTCCATAGAAAGCTTTCACTAATATCAAGATGATTATGAGGAGGGATGTAGTGGAGGTAGACTCAACTCAGTTTGTTTATGTGTGGAACACAACTTTCCTGCCTTTTAAAGACAAAAATATTTACAGCACAAAACAACTGCATGCCTATATACTCTGCACTATAGTTGATGACGTGAGTGTTTTTAACAGCGTAAGTGAAATAGTCATACCCGCCTTTCTATTCAAAGCATCCTCCCTGTTTGTAATATTATATAATACATAATGTTCTGCACAGTTTAAGCCATTTAAGCTGCTATCTTTGTCATAATGAAACATATTGATGAATGAATGTTGGAATCAAATAATACTGAGTAAATCTGATCTGTTAGACCACAAACTTACAGCATCTAATTAGAGTCAATAAACGTCAGTGAAACTTACTTATCTTCTTTGATTCTGTGCAGCATCTGTTTAATCAAAACATTTAGTATGAACATCAGTGTGCAGGATTTCTATAGCCCCTAATGCGCACACACACACACACACACACACACGCACACACGCACACACACGCACGCACACACACACACACACACACACACACACACACACTATTTCCCTTCAACTGTACCCTGAAGAAGATTTAGAGTTAAAGGTTGCCAGTAATGTTTATGTCATGTATAAACAAATGGTAGGCTACAGTACTAAACTGAAAGCGATATTGTAGTATTGTAATGTGGTATTGAACTTTATGTCAATTCAAGTCAATTTATATTTATATAGCTGAATATCACAAATTGCAAATTTGCCTCAGAGGGCTTTACAATCTGTCCACATACGACACCCACTGTCTTTTCTCGACCTTCGCGTCAGTCAATGAAAATCTCCTGAAACAAACCTCTTTAACTGGGGAAAAAGATTAGAAGAACCCTCAGTAAAAACAATCCATATGACAAAATGATACATACATAATGTGAACATATATGAAAAAGATGAACCCAGGACAATGGGAGTGGTCATAATAAGATAAAGAAACAAACAAACTTTGTATTAAAGGTGTCAAGTATATACATTGTTAACCTCACAACATGTAGGTCTACGTGTATTATTTATTTGTTTATTTAATAATTATTTTGGCAGCATTTGACGGCTCAAATCACAAAAAGCAAAATAAATAAAAGTACTTTGAATTAATTAACAAACTGGTTTCCTTGGTGACTTCTGGACAACATACATATTAAAACCTGTGTGTATATAAAATAATTGATGACACCATTTTACCCATTATAGCTCACCTTAAACTGGCAGCGGAACCTTCGTGTCTTCATTCGACTTTAACGTCGGATTTATTTTGACCCGACACCGCATTAGCTTGGCTGTGTGTAGCCACTTTTGTGTAGCTTTCTTTAGCTTACTATTTTATGAATATTTGGCGATAAGACCCCGTGGTTCATCGATGCCACTAAAGGATCAGTCAAACTCGACGGTCGCCATGAAACCAGCAGTGGATGAGATGTTTCCTGAGGGCGCGGGACCGTACGTTGACCTGGATGAGGTGTGTTAGCTAACTAGCGGGCTAACTCATTAGCTTAGTTAGCTACGTATACAGCTAGCGTTAGTTACGTAACGTTGTGCAGTTAGCGTTAGCTACGTAACGTTATAGTTAGCTGTAACAACTAGACTGTGCCGTTATTAACCTTTTTTACAGACTTATGCGTTAATAGTTGAATGATCGTTTAACGTTAACTGCTTAATGTTGCAAATAATAGCTAAAACAATAATAATTTCAACAACAATCTTAATGTTAATGTAAACGCAGCATGACTTGTATACATAATAGTTATTTGTTTTCTATTTTTCCGACTTTTTTACATGCATTAAACATATTCTTTATACTATGAACTTCTGCATATTCAATATTTATGTTCCTTGCCTTTTAGTTGACTAGTTGGTCGTTTTGATTTGAGTCGAGTAAAATCAGTCATTTTTAAAGCTTTTTTTCATGCTGAATGACTTATTTCCCATAAAACGTATGAGCACATCTCAGGTTTAAACAAGTTTTAAAGTGGTGCTTTTGTGTGATTCTTTGTGGAGAAATTCAGTTTTACAGACCTGTCGATTAAATCAACTAATTGTTTAATTGTCCAAATCGCATGAGTGTTAGTCGACAAGAATTTCTTTGGTCGAGGACAGCCCTATAATTTACTCCTTTTTTATATATATATATATATATATATATATAAAAATTATATATATATATTATACACCAAGGCAAATTCCTTCCGTTCAGCTTCGTTGTCCTTGTTTTTAAGCTGTATGTGTATTTCTACCTTCATGTAAATGGTTCTGTGTGTAAATGCATTGAGAGCAACTTAAAGCTGGAGTCAAATACCTTTTAAAGTGTGTACACACATACTTGGCCAATAAACAAAGTTTGACAAAAAGCTGCCTCTTGGATTGTCAGGCTGTGAAGTATTCAGAAGTAGGGTTTATCATTATCTACCGTGTAAACCATCACATAAGGGTACAACATATACCGTCTTTTCAGATTTATGTTGGACCGCAACTAAATCATAATGCCAAATGTATCCAAACAAAATGTCCGTATTAGTAATTGTCTGTTTTCATGGCTGTCTTTCTTGGGTAGAATGTGTGCCTCTGAGCTGCATGTTTGTTCTCTGGCAGGCTGGGGGAAGCACAGGACTGCTGATGGACCTGGCTGCCAATGAAAAGGCCGTTCACTCAGACTTCTTCAATGGTAAACAATTTCTTCGTATAGATACAACTAGCCATTCTTTACCTTTTTATCAACAGCAAAACCACCAATCTACTTGAGCCCCTCATAAAATATTGAGGAAATACAGATTTAATGTTGTTGTGCGCTGAGTTAGTCCACGTTATCTGCAGGCATTGGCCTTACTTAAACAGTAATCCAATTATAATAGAAAAATACCCCCTTTTTGATACCAGAGCTGTGTATGTACTATATTCTTGTCAGAAAATTCAATACACACACCTGGTCTATGATTTGATTGAAAAAAGAAATGTGTAAATATTTGATACACAGCAGTTCAAAGATACATTGAGTCAGTTTAGCTAAGATTAAGTCACAATTCATCTAAGATTTGAAAGTATTTCATACATATCACATGAAATATAAGAATTGTGAGGCAATTGCCATAATGTACTGCCACATCAATACTAAACAATGAATAATGATACATTGGGCTAGTCTCCAAAGATGCATTTTTCGTTGAAATGCTGCAGACTCGGTGCGTGTCCAGCATTTCAAGAATGCTTCATGTGCCTGGAGATGACAAAGTTTATTACTCTAGTTATTGCCTTCATCTGGGAGGAGTTGGGGCCCAAGTAGAGCAGTTGGTCGGTGCCACTGGTCATATTACAGCACCACTGGATGTTGTGGATACTAGAAATGCTCTGTTCTGGTGTCCTTTTCCTGCAACATTAGTACCTCGAAACTTTGGACTTCAGGCTGCTCGGCAGATTGTATATCAAGAGTCTGATATTTGAATCTGGTGTTTGGATTTGACCGCATGCAGTCACTGTTTTCTGAAAGGTGTCTTTATGAACAGACGGAGCCTTACAAGCCTTTGGCTCTACTGATCCTCTCACAGGATGTTACAAATAGATCATGTTTCAGTGCAAATGAATTTAGCTGCTCAGGTAATCTGAAGTGAACTGAGGAGGAGTCAGTCATCTTCAAATAGGAAATAGTCCGGGCAGATTGAATCTATTAGTACGTGATGCTATTTCACTTTTGGGCGTCAGAGCGCCGCTGGTTTCACAGCAGGAAATCGCTTTACTGGCCCCAAAACATTCCTTTCACCCCCGCCCCCCTTTTTCTAACTGTGTTTTATAATGTAGTGTGATCTCTTGTCCCGAGGCGCAGCTAAATCAAAAGTCCACAACTTCTTGCCAAATGCGACACAGATTCCACGCAGACTTCTCAGCAGGAGCTCTGTGGATGTGCTTTGTATGAGGCTAATTTAGGGTGGCAGGCTTTATTCCCTTCTGATCGAGATGTGTACCACTTAACTGTCTCCAGGCGTATTGAAAGCAGCTCCCAAATCCCCCAGCCTACATTTATAAAAGGATTTAAAATGTTGAACAATCAGTGTCACACTGGCTCAGTTCTTTCACAGTCACAAAAGTGACAAAAGTGGCTAATTTGTGTTATTTCCCACTGAAATATTCAGGCTACAGCGGTTTTGTGGAAACATAACTTCAGTGTGTTGCACTTTACGTCTAGTCCTCATGTTTGTAATGTTTTTTACTTTCTAGGGAGGCTTACAGGAAACTACAGTATAATTGAACTGCTACTGAAAGTAAAACATGATTTCATCTTTTTGGAAACAGTTAATCAGTTAATATGGGTTGACCATCAGAATGCTTCAATGCAAACAGGGATATTTTGGTGCTTCCAACGTTGTGGCAACATCGTGATAATGTACGTATGGACAGCCACATGTTTTTGGCTAATAGTGTATATGACTTTCAGAAGAAACATATTCTTCTGCAGTTACAACATGACAGAAGGATTTTTTTCACCTGAGCGTACCTGTCTTACATTGTAGGTTTGTGAAGGCTTTTAATTAGAGCCAAAATGTTGTTTTTCTGTCATGTACTGTCTGATTTCTATGTTCTGAGTGTTTGATGACACCTTTTAAAACAGCCGTCTGTGCACAAAGAGGACTTGTGGATAACAAACGCGGTGCAAATTCTTGTGTGTAGTCTGCACAAAATGTACTGTAGACGGTACTTGTACACCACAATAGAACACCTCTTAAAGTTTAAATTAAAGTACACGGGGATCACAAGATGTTTTCTTATCACATTTTTCTTTTTACTTAAACTAAGATTTCAAGAGATTAGCTATAAATACAACAAGAGCCCATTCCTCCCTTTTGTTTTTCTCACTGTGAAAAGATTAGTTGATCAATCTGTTGACAGAAAATCAACCCGCATTCGTCTTTTAGACAGAAATGTAATAAACACAATGCTTTATTGTCTCTTGTGATCGTAACTTAGGTGTATTTAGGTTTTGGACTGCTGATCAAACAACATTATTCAAGACAAGATATCACATTGAGCTTTTCTGACATTTTACAGATCAAACAATTGAGGCAGAACAATTGAAAATTAAAAGAATCATCAGTTTTTATTTTACCCGGTAATCACCAGTGCTGCAAGCTTTGATTATATTCACCAACACTGGTGATTATTTTCTCAAAGTTGATTCATTTAGTGTCTAAAATGGGGAAAAATACGAGTAATAATTTACCGAATTACTGTTGTTATTATCAAATATGTTGAAGAATAGCATCAAAATTCTCATGTTTGTGAATCCGTAACTAGACATTTTTTGATTATAAAATTACTAAAATGAGGAATCGATCAACAAAATAGTTGCCGACTCATTTTCTGTTGATTGACTGAACGTTGCTTCTCTAGAAAAACGCACAAAAGAATATGAAAAGAATGACGGCAATAGTCGCTGAAGTACTGATGAAAGCTTATTTTTCATTATTATTTTTCCACTATTGGATCATAGTGACTGTTAAAGGGACAGTGCGTAGAATGTGGTGCCATCTAGTGGTGTGGTTGCAGATAGCAGCCATCTGAATACGCCCGCGCTCACTCCTCCCTTTGTAAGACTGTGGTAACGGGAGCCGATAACGTTCGCCTCGTTCGGAGACCATCCATACCATAATAACGCTACTTTAGGAGCAACAGAAGTCAGACGGCGACGGGCAGTACTGGCAGTACATATGTTTGGTTTGTCCGTTCTGAGGTTGTGTAGAAACATGGCGGTGCAGCGCGGCGTGAAGAGGACGCTAGCTACGAATATTATATTCCATTTCTGTCAATAGATCCCAGAAATCCTACACAATGGCCCTTTAAATGAAGGCTACCGGCATAAACAGAGGATGTGGCACATATTCTCATGCATGTTCATACACTTCTGCCGCTGACCTCTGACCTCACAAACTGTCAGACCCACAGGAAGGCCGATCCTTTTACTTTTATCACCCTCCAACCCTCTCAACCTATAACGCTTTATGAGAAAATGTCTGGCTTGCAGACACATTTGAAATACAGCCAGTGTTTCATTGTCCGGCTGTCATGAGACTGTAGTTTTAATAATTGTTTTGTTTTTTTGTTTCCACAGATTTTGAGGATCTGTTTGATGATGATGACATCCAGTGACAGAGACTTTGGAATTGATCGATGATATGCTCGCCACTTACCAATCTTCTTCTTTTTTTTTGGTGGAAAGCAAACCAACCATTTTCTGTCTAATTACATACAATTTACTGTCATAGTTGTCCTAGTTTCAGGCTTACATCCTTAAAAAGTCCATCACCAGCTCCAGATGTTGTGAAATTCTTAGGATCCCAAGGATTCTTCATATACGGTATGTTCAAATTATGAGCCTGTATCGTGCTCACGTCTTCGACTGCTTCTGAACTGGATTGCAGGTTTCAGTGCGCTGGAGAACACCTGTTAGCAGCGTAATTATACATGTGATGGGCAGAGGCTCCATATGCTGCCGCCCTTCAACATTCTGCAGATGGCATATGATGAATGATGGTCTGCTGAAATGATTTGAATGACAGTGTCTGATAGTCGCATACGTTCTGTGTTTGGTTTTATATCTGCAGTGTGTTCGGTTGTGTCATGAATTTGCACATAAGTGTACAGCAGTCTGTGCATCTGCACTTTTTCGTGATAAAAAATCAATAAATAGTGTTTTGTATATATGAAGCCATAACTGTGTCTGATTGTCGTTATTCAAAACAAATTTTGCTGCAGCTATGGGCCTATAGATTACATCACTACAGTCAAAAAGAAACAGTTGTGTGAGTTTCTGATTTGAAGTATTTTTCATTGTCAGTTTCAGTATATTACTGTATAACGAGAGGCTCCCTCAATATGAGTAGCCTGCCAATGAGAATGCTGATGTGAAGGTAAATAATATTTCTAGTTTTGGCCAACAGCATATTTGTGTTTTATTACTGTTCAGCACAAGACTGATAAGAGGCTTCTGAAGAGGATAAAATGCAAACTGCAGGTTTTTAACAGCTCTGCTGTACAGAATCAGCAAAACAGAGAACAGTGCTGTCAGCACAGAAATGTCCAACAGTTATGGAGAAGACAATGGTAAAAACTCTTGATTGTGCATGTACTAGCAGTAGACACAAAGCGCTATCTGATGGAGCTTTGTAGAATGAACCACTTACAGGCTCAAGGATCAGGGACAATTAACAAAAGTGTCTGTAATAGCAGGAAATAATCAACTTTATTAGAAAGTTGTGATAAGCCTGTTCAGACACAATTCAACTTTCAACCCGTAAAGGAACAGAAATAATACTTTCTGCAGAATTAAATGCCAATTATGGAACGCTATTAATTAAGAACCCCAAATTCTGGATGTGCAGGACAAAGCTAAGATTAGACCGGATGAGGTTATCAATCATTTATATAATTTATATGACATTATCAAGACTAAGAGTCTATATAGCCATGCTAGCAGCTCTGTGAGGCTCTATCAAGGCACAGCGGTGTGGATCGCCATTTTCACAAGAGTCTGTGTTTTCAATGAGTTTTTCTTTCACAAGTAGCATGAGACGCTTTATGGGTCCTTAGACAACAACACCGTCAAAGATGGGTGGTGTCGCTGAATTCATATCATTAATACTTAATTTGTCGGGGCTGTGGGGGTGCACTACAAAGATACTGTATGATTGTATATTTTCATGTATTTGTTGTTTAGGTATATAAAGGGAAGATATATCTTCAAAGATTGCCTTTTGCGGTTGTTCCACTTCTTTTCAGCTAATGTTTTTTGAAGATATTTTCCCCAGGCTGGAGCCTTTACATGCAGGCCACGTGGCACAATCCAAGCTTTAGGAGCCTGTACCAAACAAACAGTGGTGTTGGCATGCTGGTCCTAATGGCTCTGCATCTCTACAGCAGCAGCAGCAGCTTCATTAGTGGCTCACTTCTCCTCAGGACTCCAGCTTCCTCTGTGTTGTTAGATAAAAAACATGCGTGTGCAAGAAGAACAAAAAAACTCATCAGGGAGCGCATAAAAGACTACTTGTTTTCTCACTGACACTTCTATATTTCATCTATGGTCTGCCCAATGAGAATGAAATGAAATCTGACATCAAGTTTGGAAACATTATCAAAAAGGCTTGTGCACCTTCTGCTTGGATGTAGCGTTGCACTACTGTGTTTAGATGAGTCACGCACCTGTGATCCTGGACACACGCTTGTTAATACTGATGCAACAGAGTAGATATTTCAGAAATATTAGTTGTTATTCTTTGCAGTGAATTTCTTCAGGGAGACTGTTTTTATAGTGATGAAGCACTGTAATAAAAACAGGGAGTTTATCAGGCTGGAGTGGAGGAGGTTATTGTTATTTACTGCTTGTTATTTACCACTAGATTTATAGTGTTATGTATCTTACATCAGGACTACCTTTTGCTCTACGTTTTTCCCTGAAAGTTTTATCAGCACCACCTCGATAGCCTCACGCACTTCTTTATAAATATGCTCTACTGTAACAGAGACCTCAAGCTGTGTGGATTTGCCAGTTACTAGTTTTTAAGTTTGCGCCCACGCAGCCCTTTAAATGTAAATTTCAAATCTCAAAATCGACTAGTGGCTTGGATATAATGTCCCCTTGCATGTTGACCTCGAATTCCAAACCTGTGAGGAAAGAAACACGCCGCTAAATGGCACCTTGTTAATCTTTTTTCACTGAAAGCAGTCGTGCTGCTCACCTCTCCTAATTACTGGACCCCTATTCGTCGGACGGATGGCAGCGCAGGAGCCAATCCCGGCGCCATGCCGGAGACGTATGACATGCCTTTTTGTTTTTAATGATCAAGGGGGCTCCTTTAAAATGTTTCGCTGCCTGTGTGTCCCATAGGTAAAGGCTTTTGACAGTTCAGGCAACCACAGTGCAGCAAGCCCCCCCCCCCCCCCCTCAAGAAGCTCGATCCAGAGAGCCACTGGATCCAGAGGTGATCCCAGGAGGCCAGAACTTCAGCACCCTTGCAGGTAAGGACTGATGTGAATACTGTATGTTGCTAAAGTTTATTTATGTGCAGCTCATAGAGCCAAAGCAACTGCCTGCAACTCCAACGGCATTGTCTTTGGATGAAAAGTCTTCAGATCTATGAACCTGAAACATGCAGAAGAAAATCTCTCTTTTTGAGCACAGCGGCTGTGATTCAACAGACACAAGAACATTTCAAGCTTTTGGCTGTTAGACTGTTAAGTTCAGTCTTTTTATTTGATATTCTGACATTCATAAGTAAAGTCTATTTTCTCTCAGCCATCCCTGAAAAAGAGCTCTATTACAGCATGTCCCCAATCCTCTCCATTGTCTTGGCATCAGTCATTTAGATAAAAGCTCTCTCTTTGTTCCGAGTGTCACCGTCTTTCGTTTCTATATCAAACAGTTTGCTGAAAAAACAACAAGACAAACAAGTCTAGTTGCATTGTAATGCTACAGTAGAACACCAGAAGTTCATACTTTATGAAGCCTCCTCAAACACAGTTCTGTTCTAACATTATCAGTGAATATTGTTTCTGTCTTTTTACCTCAGAAGCACATAAAACAGAAAATGGCCCGTGTTGGACGACCATCGCTTTTCCTGATCCACACAGGATTCCTGTTGGCTATTGTTTTACTACCAGGTGAGACTTGATCTACAAACTTGATTCAAAATGTATCTATGACTTTATCTGATCTTTGTCACAAAGATGTAGTTGGCAGACGGTTGGAAATGTAACATTTATAACTGTGCATGAGGGATGTAGTCACTTCACTGAAGACACTGAGGTCTTTTTGGGAATTAAATGACCTGAAGCATCATCGTAATTCACATTCTACAATACTTTAAATTTGAAATTTTACAATAAGCATCTTTAAAATTCAATTTTTTTTAGGAAGAAAATAAAAGAAAAATGTTCCTCCACAACAATAATGGTTCCCAGCCTCTGGTTTCAGTGTCCACCTGCAACCTTTTTACAGGTTACGCTTTTCATTTCAAGTAAAAAACGTGATATTACCTTCTCAGATTATTTCATTTGAAGGATTTTCAGGGGCCGGAGGAGGTAAAAGTACTCAGTAAAAAAAGTAAATATGTGTAAAAGAAATCAGTTTTCTTTTCTTTTTAAAGCCTTTGTTGAATATATTTTGGTGGAATGTTGCACTTGCACTCCACTTGATTGCGTCCATATTATGTGACCTGCTGGTCAGAGGGGTAGAAGAGGAAAATAATGTGTTTTCACTCCAATACATTCATCTGATAGATTAGATAAAAAGTATGACCAGTTTCTAAAACATGACACACGGTAATTATAAACTACCCAACAGAATATAATATAATGTAGGTAAAGTAAGCTCCACTTTGATTAAAATACTACTTTCACATTAATGCATCAGAGATAATATATAATAATACAATCTACAACAATATCATGGTTTGTATCTTTGCACAAAAAATAGTTTTACTTTTGATACTTACGATGTCTGTACTTTAACTTAATTAGGATTTTGAATACTTTTACTTGTATTTTTACACCACTGTTTTGTATACGTTTACTTCAGTATAGGATTTAAGTACTTCTTCCTCATTTTGGGCTCATGACCTGAGTGTTTCTTTAATCTTGTCTATGTCCCTGAGCATTGGCACATGAATCTGGGGCACAGATTTATAGAGACACCATTTCCCTCATCTCTTTAATACTAAAATAACATGCCATGCTGATGTGCAAGGCAACCTGTAAATCTTTCTAGAGTCGTAAAAAGAAATGTGTCCCTGCACCTTTGGGAGATTTTCCACATTAGTAACTTAGAAGGACCAGAAGTTTCCGCCATAATCAGCTGACTTGGCTTGTTTTCTCATACTCGTAAACTTCTGAAGGAAACCCCTGGAGGAGCAGAAGACACTCCACATGTGGAAACAGAGATGTACAGCGACAGGTCCCCTCCCTCCCACCTTACACTTCTACAGTGTAATTGGTTTTTGTGAGGGCCCACTCTTTGTAGTTTTACAGGTTAACATTAAGGAGGCCCCCAGTAGTGGCACAAGCTCCACCGGTCTGGCTCAAAGCCTAACAGGGCGTGCACGTCGGGGTCTGCAGGAGGAGGGGGTGTTTAATCTGCAGGGTGCTGCCTGTGCTGGGGCGCCAGAGCCCCAGCACCTGCCGTGTTTCACCCAGGAGCTTATTAGCAGGTCAGCATTTTCCCTGATGTTGAGGGAAAGCTCAACATCTGGTCCCAGTCAGCTAACGTCCCTGCTGCTGCTAATGTGGCTGCTGGTCGTGTTTTACAGAGTTTCTGGGGGCCGTTCCAGTGGAGCAGCGCAGGCAGGAGGAAGGTAAGGACCTGTGTGACGTGGCATGTGGGACACATTTGCTGTTTAGAGTGCCTTTAAAACTTAAATAATGGCCAGTTATAAAGGATCATTCAACTAATCTTCCTTTCTTCTATTCAGCCAGTAAGCACAACATACATTTCATGCTTAGTGGTCACAATAAGTACAACGCACCCTCTCAACCCGGTGAAGTCCAAACTAGAGCTGAATCGAAAAAGGGTTTGCCAAAGATATCCATCATTGATTCATTGTTTTAAAATTATTATTTTGGGAAAATGGCCCAAACTATATCTGGTTCCAGCCTCTTTTCTTTGCCTTATATGATAGTAAACTGAATATCTTTGGGTTAGAAATTGCTGTTTATGCAAAAAAAAATCAAAAAAAGAATTTTGAAGAAATCTTCTTTGGCATCTGGGAGTCTGTAATGGACATTTTGAAGATTTACTTTATCCTGACATTTAATATACAAAGCGATTAATTAGCCTAATCTGATCAAACATGTTTAGCGGATTAACTGATGATAAAAATAATCACTAGATGCCGCCCTAATCCGATTCAACAACTCTGCCAGAAGTACATTTGTGAATGTACAGTTTTCACAGAGGCTGCACTTTGTGAAGTTGTTGCTTCATATGAATTCTAAGTTGTTCCTGTGGAGATAAAATAAAAGAGGCACCAAACAATATGATGTAATCCATTTATTTAAATCAAATATCAAGGAGCATCTTGTATTTTATCCACAAACAAAACTCTTCCAGTTCTGAAAAAGAAAAACTACGACACAACAACCTTTTTAAACACTTATTTAAAACTGAACACAAACAAGCTCAGCCCATAAATCTTTTACATCTTAAAGGAATAGTTTGATAATTTGGGAAATGAAGCGTATTTGCTTCCTTTCTGAGAGTTTGATGAAAAGATCAATACCACTGACCGACATGGGAGAGGTATCGATCTTCTCATCTAGCTCCCGGCAAGAAAGCAAATATGCATTTGTTTTTAAAATGTTGAACTATTCCTTCATGGAACTCATTTACTTATTATAAGATTTTGCTACTCATGTGTTTTGAAACACATTTGATTTTCACAGTTAGCTTTTTGGTTTGTTGACTTAAATATCACAATACAAACATGACATGACGTGACATGACATGAACACTAGCTCCAAACAAAATCCCCTATTCATACATTACAATACACATAAATACAAGTTTATTATTCATACATAAGTAAAACTCGCTTGTCTCTGCCTGTAAATAGGAAAACAGTGGAAGATCAATGTGAGTCTGGGGACATAAAAATACACATATTCTATACTCCACAAATGAAAACATATCTATTGAATCTTTTTACACCATTTGTAAATTCAGGCTCCAGCACACTTAATTTAGTTCACTCTTTCCCTCTCCTCTCCCCTCAGTGCCTGCAGTGTCTGATGATGATAACATGGAGAACCTGAATATGCTGGTTCGCAACAGAAGGAACGTCCCCGTCTTAGCTGTGCCCCAGTTCAAACGCCTGCCGGACTTCTGGGGATGGTACAAGTACTTCATGCAAAGCCAGAACCAGGAGGGAGTGAGTGGAGTTTGTTTCACATTAATTATTCAGCTCCTCCCAGTGAGCTTTCCTTACAACCAGTTTGCATTTTAAAGAGAGTTCTTCACTTATTTTGCAATGCCAGAAAAGACTGATTCAAAAGCTTTTGATAATCACAATATGAAAGCACTAATATGCCATGGCCCTCTTAAAATACTCAATTACTCTGCAATGCAAGTCATGTTCCAGCATGTCTTCTCAGTCCCAGTGAGAGCTCTGTGATTTAAAAGTCAGGCTGTATGGATGAGTAACAAGTCTGTGAGCTGGAAAAGAGAATTCCTCCTCAGAGAATGTGTTTGAAAGTCGTTCTAGAGCTTCGCATACAGTCTTTTAGTTTGATTTTTAGTTCAGTTTTACTCTCTATGGGGTGTAAATTGTATGGAATCAAAGCAGGTTTATTAATTTCGTCCCCTTTTTAACCGATATTTCAGGTTGAGGATCTGGATCGTCTGTACATGGCCTACCTGCAGAACAAGCACAGATCAGAGGAGGCCCCAACTTTCAACCACTACCTCAAGCACCTTAGCGCAATCTACAAGTCGTGCGCCGATTCTGATGATCCAGAGTGCATCTCCGAGTCCACCAGCAAGCCAAAGGCTGCGTTGGTGATGCCCGCCCCCATCAAGTCTGCTGCCATCAAGATGTGCAACCCTTACCTCGACCCCTACTGCCTCTACCCCCTTCTCCCCAATGCTGCTGCCCCGCAGCCTGAGCTAGCTCCAGCCAAGGTGCCAGCCCCCATCTTCACCCCCATGCTGCCCATGCCCATGAAGACCCCCACTGGCTTCTACCACTACGCCCCCGTCCTGGAGCCTTTTCTGAGTGCAGATCAGAGGTCTGAGCTGCTGAGGATCTGCAACCCCGAAGATGTGGAGTGTCTGCAGTATCATCTGAGGGCAGCTTATGGCTACCGCCCAGCCACTGGCCCAGCCCCATCCTATGCTGCCCTTAAATGTGACCCAAGGGACCCCTACTGCATGCCCCCCCTGGTCCACAAAGCCCCCACTGGCTTCTACCACCTACTCTACCCCAGCTGTGACCCAGCGGTCGATCCCTTGTGTGTGACCAACGTCGCTGCCCCCCTTGCTGCAGAGGAGGCCCCTAAAGAGCAACAATGCAACCCACTCTTTGACGGAGGCTGCAACCCCCTGACCGCAACCAAGCCCGTGCTCGAGTACGCACCCCATGACGAGCCCGCACATCCTGCTGCTCCTCTGGCCTGCGACCCTCGCACTAACCCGTTCTGCATACTGGCAGCTGCCGCTGCCCTGCGCAACCCTGCTCCGCAGATGCCCGAGCACCAGGTCTGAATTTGAAGTCCTGCTACTAGGAATCAACAGATAGATGTTTTGACTAATCTAGTGTAGGCTTAATCTTGTTTGTTGAATGGTTCTTTTAGCTGTCTGTTCCTTTTCTTTCGGTTTATTAAATGATGTAGTGAAATTAAAAGGATGTTGCATGATGCTTTCACTTGCTTTCTATGATCTGCTTTGCATCTGTTTTGAACCAAAAACACCAATCAATCAATCAATCAACCAGGTCCGCTACAAGCTGGGCGTCCGCGGCAAGACCATGGAGGGCTACGACTGCTATGTGCACTATGACAAAGACTGCACCCCGGTGAAGTCTGGCTACGAGGCCAAGGCTCCAGCCAAGCCCTTCTGCCATCCGTTCGACCCCAACTGCGGCAAGTTTACTGCACCCTCCGGCGTTAGGGCCCCGAAGCCAGCCAAGGATGGCATAATCCTGCCCGACCCCGACTGCGACCCCGAGCTCGACTACCACTGCCGCCTACGACGCGCCGAGCCCGCCGCTGTTAATGATGAGCCCGCCGCCGCTGAGGAGGAAGCTGCTGACGAGCCTGCCAAGGAGGCCGCCGTCCCACGGTTTGATGACTTCCTCAGGGGCGTCATGAGCCAGTACAAGTAGATTTCAGAAATAACAACAGATTCAACATCTGCTAGATGATCTACCTGTCAGAAATGGAGCTCACTCTGTAGTCCCCCATCTTTATGGACTTCATGGACCGCAACCTGTCACAACGTCATCAATATATCAGTTAGCTTTACAAAACTATAAAATTAATCAGTTTTTAAAAAGGTGTTAAAAAATGTTGGTCTGTTTTTATAAAAGGATAACAATTCAAGAGGACCAAGCAACATAGAACATGTGAAACTGTATTAAATACTTTATGTATGTATGTTTGTAGAAAAGAGTCGTATGTATAAGTGTGATAGATTAGGGGTAGTTTGAATTTGTGTTAGTGGGCAAGAATTTCTCTCAGTTGTACATTCTCTGTTTCCATTCGAGTTACCCTATTTAATGTTTTTCACATTTTCTGTAACTCTAAACCTCATAATGCTTCGTCTCTTTCGTTTTTATAAGGTTTCTAAATAAAAAACAGATCTGAAAAACTTCAGAATTGTCTTTCTAGCAGTTAAACATATATATATAATATATTTATATTATATATATTTATCTGTCTGTGACTGAGGTCACAGACAGATAAAGGTAAAAAACCTCATGATGATGGCAACAAACCACTACTGCACCACGCCAAGTCTTATTCATCCAACAAACATTTTGAATATGTTTAACCAAGAGCGAGCCTAATCTGCACACAGCATTTCATCACATCAGTATCCAGATGTTTTAACTAACACGCAGCACATAGTTGAGCCATCTGGCTCCTGTTTATGTCCCACCATTATAAAAATAGCTCTTTGTTGCTACATCTGCACATTTATATTCACACATAATCTCCAAATATGTGTTGTGCTAGATAACACCTCACGCTGCAATTACAGATGCATTAATGCAGGTTTTTGAGGCAATTCATTTTTTTTATTTTTCAGCCTTTAATTTACAGAATAATAGTAGAGATACAGACAGGAAAGAGAGGCAGATGACAAGCAAAGAGGCTCCCTGGTTATATGATTCGAGTCTTAACCAAATGGCTCAATGTTTTATATAACGTGTGACTAGAAGGCTTCGTACAATCAAATCAAAAAGCCATACTGCTATAGCCATGCAGTCAGATTCAGTTTAGTTTTTTAATCATTGCTACAAATACTCCAGCGGTAAATTGAACATTGCGGTGCTTCAAAAATTGTCTACAGACATGATAGCTGCTTTGTGACACTGTGCTAACGCAGCTAATTACTAAAGTTAGCATGTTAATATGCTCATAATGACAATGCTAACATGCTGATGTTTAGGAGGCACAATAGTGCAGCTACGGCTGATGGGAATAGCATTAGTTTTGTATTGAATAATTTCAGATTTTGAGGGCTTTCATTCTGGATCAAAGTGGTCGATTGACACGGCTAGCATGTCTAAAAACCCAGCGGTAACTGGTCTTTCCAGAAACAATGTGACAGTTGTCCACATTCTCTGAATTACAATAAACGGTAAGAAGAGGAATTCAGTAAAAACTCCTACCTGCACCATGCCACACACACTCACACACACACACACACACTTGTTTTTGCAAGTTTCAAGGACATTCTATTGACTATCACCTCCTTTTAGCTAAAACTAACTGCTAACCTAAATCAAAAGAAAGTGTTATCCATAAAATAAATGGTATTCCAGATTGTTGTGTCCAGATTGGAGGTGATCCCCAATAATCTGAGTGTGTGAAAGATGTTTGTCCCCACAGTTTAGTCTCAAACACAATCATGCACAAAACTAGTGTCCGTTGTTTCGGTACGGTGGTTTATGAGCCAGAGGATAACGATTTACACGTCACACATCAATGTAACAACGTGATGCATTATGCAATATTTGTCCCTGTCAGTACTGAATCTCAGTTTACTAATTCTGACATAATGGAACCACAAACTCAGTCTTTGGTTGGTAAATAAGCATATTTTTAAAAGGTGAAGAACCTTGATTTAAGTAATATTACATGATGAACTGTTGTATTTTCTCTCCCGCAGCTGAAACGTTGTATTATAGCAATGAACTGCAGCTGTGGGATACAAGAACTGTAGCCTGCTTTTCAATAACCAACTTTTCAGCAGCTCCAGCGCGCAGCACACCTCAAGGAGACCAACGCTGCTGCTGCTGTTTCTGACAGTTTTAAAGGCTGATAACACACAGCTGGGCCCAGTAATGACTACTTGAACACAACATGCTTTCAAGAAAACCCCTTGGAGGTATGTGCCTAATTGCAGCTGCTGTCCTGTAAAGTTTTGACATGTGCCGAGTTCTCCTGTTGTACTGGAATTAAGACACACAGTTTAATTCAAGTTCAGTTTTTATCATCAGCTGTATTCTGAGCACAGGAGGCTTTTATGACTCTGTGTGAGTCCTTCGCTGTATAGAATATTAATGCTATAAATATAAAGTCTTTTAATTTGCTTTAAGGCAGTGGTGGGAAGTAACTAAGTACATTTACTCAAGAACTATACTTAAAGGGATGGTCCCCCCCCCCCAAAATAAAAAATACACATTTTTCCTCTTACCTGCAGTGCTATTTCTCAGTCTAGATTGTTTTCGTGTGACTTGCCTAGTTTTAGAGATATCAGCCGCAGATGTGTCTGCCTTCTCTCCAAGGGAGCATATGACACTCAGCTTGTGGCGCTCAAAGCAGCAAAAAAATAGATTTTAAAAACTCAAGAGCAATGTATGATTTCCCATCATCATTTGCATCCTCTAGCACTTAGAGGAACCACGCAAGGTTATACTTAAAAGCAACACATTTTATTGAACTACAGTTAACTGAAAATAAACAATGGAGTGCGTAGATCAGCAACATCAGTAACGGAAATAGTGCATTAATGTGTGGCATGTCTGCTGTGGAGGTGTTGAAGGTGTTAAACCAAAAGAAGCTAAAGCATGGTGGATATCATCTGTAGGAAGGGAGAGAGACAACGAGCATGTAAACCAGCTTTTATAGCCTGGAAGATCCAGGTGAGCGTAATCAAGCTGATCACCCTCCCTCGTCAGCAACTGCCTGCTGATGTTGGCCATGACAGCCTCCAAGACATTTTTTTACTCTCTGCTCAGCACTGTAATATATCACAAAGAAACATTTACCATCTCGACCCCCATAATAATGATATAAAGATTAGTTCTGATCAGGGGAAAACCATTATTCATTTGAGTTATCAATATTTGAGAGCTTTCATTTCCTTTGAATAGTCTGACCCAATCAAGCAAGCAAGTCCTTCCACATTTGAATACTTTGATCTTTGAGCGAAGCACATGTTGCGCGTGATTCAACAGCTGCATGAGGAGAAATCATTTATACATGACGCACATTGAAGGTAAGATGCCTTCCTCCTTTCCTCCCTCTTTGAAATTGTGTTCGAGAGATGAATGTGTGAAAGCAGATAGTACAATTAAAGTTTTAAATTACTTTATTAATCTATTTATTACTTAATCTGCGATTTTTAACTTTGTGTGTAACTGGTTCAAAGAGAATCAGATCAGGAACCGTGTAATATGTTACATATGGGAACAAAATAGTGTTTTTATTAATTATTGTATAATTTTGAATGCAGTATTTAATTTGGCAAAAGAGGTGTTCTTCTACTTGACACAAAATTGTGTTTAAGCAATCATAAAAACTGTGAATCCGATTTTTCTTTAAGAAAATAAAAGGCGATAATTTCATAAAATATTGCATTTTTCAAGAAAATTTTCTAATTAAGTCTTATATTTTTAAGTTGTTTCACTCTGCCTCAATCCAATAAAAGTATTCCTTTCACCAAATAAAAATCCTTTTTGAAATAAGATATAAAGCTGATATGTTTCACACTATATTTTGGTGTGAACCTTCGTATTTACATGCAGCCTCCAGCAGGTGGCGCTGATCTCCTAGAGCTCCGGAAACTGAGGCTGTCAGTGCTTCTGTCTGTTCCTGCTGTCACAAATGTCTCAGTAAATGAATCTCCATCAAAGTCTGACAGTCAGAGCTGTTTTAATTACAGTTTTTCTCAATGGCTTTGGTTCTTTTGTTGAAACAGTCAACTTCTCTAAACTGTAAGTGTAAATGTAACAACTGTTTCACGGGACATCACACCTCTATATTGCATGTCTGCAAACAACATGTAAGTAAGTAACATTCATGCTTTAAAACCTATTGGGTCAGTAAACTGGACCATTCCACCAAAATGAAGCGTCATTGTGTGAGCTGGTCTAAATGTTTAGATGTTTTTCCACCATGTCAACGCTGGAAATGTTTCGTATTATGTTCAAATCCCTTTTTTGTTCTTCTTTATTGTTGAATGTCAATTGTGTCTAGCTGAATGCGATTGTGTGTCACACTCAGCTCTTTAGGCTGATTTGAATGATAGTTTACTGGAAAAAGTCAATACTGGTCGATACTGTAGTTTACAAGGCAAGGCAAGTTTATTTGTATTGCACATTTCAACAACAAGGCAATTCAAAGTGCTTCACATAAAACCTTTTTTTTACAGAAAAAAGGATATGCATATTTGTATGTAAACCTGAAAATCAACTCATCAGCTTTGATCAGCATACCATGAGCAAATGGTTGTTGTGCAGATTGTTTGCACACGTGCCAAAACATGAATTTCTGAGAAATTCAAATCTGTGGTGAACAACAAACGAACTGTTCAGAGATTTGAGAAAAAAAATTATTCTCACAAAAAACTGTAATACAAGTTTGACAGTTGATGAAACATTTTAGCACGTAAAACCCACAACATATTAATTAATATTAATTACAGTAAGATACCTATCCAAAGATCAAAACTTAAAAAAACAAATCCAAACGATACTGAACAATTTGTCAAAGATGAAAGTTTGATATCTTCAGGTGAGATGTTGTAAAAGCTGCATGAAGTGTTGTTGTTCAAAATTGAATTTCATCAAAGGTCGTCCTGGGGGAGCAGAGATCAAACAGTGTGAAGAGGAGAAAGAGAAAATGTTTGGAATCAATTTCACGCCTCCCTGAAGAATAATTGCTGTGGATTTTAAACATTATGATATTAAGTTAAGCGCCTTTCAGTTTGTCTCAGTGGAACACATTTAGTCTACTGGTTTTATCACGGCTGCCTGTTTTGTGTTAATTACTAAAAAACAGATGAATTTATTTGCTTTAAAATACCTTTTCTCACCTGCTCCAGTCAGCAATAGATGGATGGATAGATGGATGGATAGATGAATGGATGGATAGATGGATGGATAGATGAAAAGGTAGATGGATAGATAGAAGGATAGATTTTATTTTCAGCTCTTACTTTCAGATCTGTAACCTTTAATAACCAAATGCACCTATATTCTCTTGACATATTTTACCTGAATTATTAAGAACATTTATATCAACAGACCTACATGTATACATTATGCATGAAGAGTCCATGACCAGCTTCTGATTTTTGGGGACATCAGTTGTGTAAAGAAATATACCATTTATATCCTGAATCCTTCCTTTTTATAGAGGCATGACTGACGAAACTAATGGACACAACATGTATTAATAACTCACTGGGAAAATGGAGCCAAAGCTTAGTGTGGTTTGGTGTGTTTGAGGTCTGTGGCCTTTGTAGTCCAGTAAAAAGTCTTAAGTAGCAATATGAAGCATGGCATTTCATTTTCTTTTCCTGGTCCTCGGTAAAAAGGTACAGTAAAGCCATGAATTAGCAGGGGCTTGTATCTGTAGGGACCCGGGCACTTGTGCTACAAATGATAATTATGTTTTGTGGACCGATCTTTGCTCTGCATTATATTTGCTATTTCAGAGAGATGATGGAAAATGTAAATGATTAGCTGAGTGGGAGAGCAAAAGTTGTGTGAGGGAATTGAGTGTGACAGGCAGAGAGAGTGAGTCATTTGAAAAGGTCAGCGCTGTGTTAGCGCTCACTGTGTTTTTGAATTAAGTGATATAATTAACTTTTTTGCATATTGATGTTTTCAGCTGTAACTTATTTAGAACAAAGGTGGCTTAAGGTTTATTCAGTTTTTTGTTCTCTTAAATTCATGTATTTCCCCATATATTTTTGGTAAAATTAAGCTACTTATGTTTTTAGTTGAACATTTTATGTGGCAATGGTAATGGTTGTCTTTTGCCTCGGTGCTGTTAAACGTGAACCAATATACAGTAGGAATGTTATACAGTGTTATCATGTCCACATCAACATTCATTGTGTGTCAAGCCAGCGGTAAGTCACAGCAAGACCACAAGCATGGAGAGAAACCCCACAGAGATGGAACAGTGCTGCTTCTGTTCCTAAAATCTGTTTTCCTGCACAAACATCCCCCCTAATAAATCTCTCCTATATTTTTAACCAGAGAAAAAAAGCCTGGAGCTTTGTAGGGGAGTAATTGCACCAAGACATTTTAAGAGCTTCTTCCTCTGCCAAGAGGCTGTAGCTCATGAGACTGTTTTAGTTTTTAGATTATAAAGCAATTGTTTTGTTTCATCAGATGAATTTAGGTTTATTAAGCCTACTCTTTGCTGCTTTGGTTTGTAATGTTTGAGGGATCAGAGGTCCCAGTGGGGTAGTCTAAAGAAACAGAGTTTTGAGTGACTGAGAGTGTTTTTTATATTTTGCAAGTGTGTCATAGGCCTACTGGTGTATTTTCATAATCTAGCCTATTAGTCCATTACTAGGTTTAGGATTCCTCTTTAAATTATGGTGCGTTATTTAAACTGGGAAGTGAGAACGTCCGAATCGCGAGTCAGAAATTTCAACTGGAGCGCCCTTGAAGTGGGATTTCCAACTTGAAAAGTCAGAAGAACCTCACATACCCTGACCTCAAAATCAAGCAATATAAACTGGTATCGCTAACAATGGCTAAACTGGCTGGAACTGGTCCATCTAGGTTTTCAGGCTTGTTGTAGGCTACTGGAATACAGTAAACTCGAGTGTGACGTTATTCCCAAGCACAACTGCCGCGGTAAATGTGAAGCAGCATTACATGCAGGGCTTGCTGGCAACCTAACCACTACTGTAGCTAGCTGGGAACATGCTAATGCTATCAGCCGCAATAGCCTGCTAAGCTAGCTGGCGGATAAGGCAAGGCAAGGCAAGGCAATTTGTATAGCACATTTCAACAACAAGGTAATTCAAAGTGCTTCACATAAAACCATTAAAAGCATCAAACCATAAGGCAAAAGAAAAGCAGATTTAAAAACAATTAAGAACATCCATTGAAACAATAAAAACAGTGTAAGAAATAAAATACAGTAGTAAAATGCAGAAATGCAGGAAATTGATTAATATATTAATTGAATGTGGTTCAATTAAAGGCAGCAGCAAACAGAAAAGTATTCAATCTTGATTTAAAGGAGCTGAGGGTCTCAGCAGACCTGCAGCTTTCTGGGACTTTGTTCCAGATATGTGGAGCAGAAAAACTGAACGCTGCTTCTCCGTGTTTAGTTCTGACTCTGGGAACAGAAAGTAGACCGGTCCAGACGACCTAAGGGGTCGGGATGGTTCATAAGGTAGCAGCAGATCAGAGATGTATTTTGGCCCTAAACCATTCAGTGCTTTATAAACCAACAGCAGGATTTTAAAGTCAATTCTTTGTTTGACAGGAAGCCAGTGCAAAGACCTCAGAACTGGAGTGATGTGATCCGCCCTCCTGGTCTCCTGATAACTGTCACTGTAGCTTCAAAATCCTCCAACTTTATATTTCTCTGATGGTGCATGGCAACCCTGTGTTACTAATGTAATTGTGAAAGCCTAAAATTAGAATACAAAATATTCCCAAAGATAGATTTCAGTTCTTTCATGTTTTTACTCCTCCAAACAGTCAGCTAGCTGAGTAACTGCTAAGTAGCTTGATCGCTAACTGGACAATAAATGAACAGTTTATTCAAGACACATTGATTCTTGTCTCACAACTGCAAACTACCTCAATTGTGGAACAAATACCCCAGCAAAGCAGGGATGGATATGTACAATTAGATGGTGGGGCATGCTAAATAGGAGAGCATCCTCAAAGGCCTACCTTAAAAGTCACCTTGTCAAGACAATTTGAAGGTCAACAACATCTACATTTGTGTGTCAAAGTTAACCCGTGTAAAGCTCTGTGCAAATTTATTAAACATATAAGTGAATCAGGTATCTGATTTGAATGAGCTTTCAAGGGGAAAATAAAGAGAGACTCAAGTAAATGGCTGTTATCCTGCCATTTCCAACCAAAGTTGCTGTTCAGCAAAAGTTAGCCAGCAAACAAATTCTCAGTGAAGAAGTCGTCATTCAAGTAAGTTGTTGTGTTAAGAATCAACTTTTACTATCAAGGTCAGGAATAAACCTTGAAGTTCAAAAGGTAGTCAATAGTCTCTCTATAAGTTATTTTCTATGTTTCTGAGCTCTGGAGCTGATTGACATTAAATAGATAAACAGTGAGCCAGACCACAACAGGCAATAGTTATGTCTCTCAACAATCACTCTTTCCTCACATAAACCTCCATAAAAAGGAAGATATTGACAGTTGTCAGCTGATCTGGTCAATGTTAGCTGGCCACTTCTTTAATTAATTAAGTGCGTGGTCTTTCAGATGCAATTTAGCCTTGAATAACAGTGAGCTGCCCTGACAGGCTTTGACATCGATCTGTCGCAGCTCGACAGCTCTGCCGGCAGAGATCAGACCCACGAGTTAACCTGGAGACGCCTGTCGTTCGTCAGCGTTGACTCACACCAACGCTGATGGGAGGAGGAGGGTGAAGGAGACGGAGTGGGAACGAGGGGAAAGCCGTGGTTTATGTTGGATATTTGCACGAAGATACAGCGGGCAGAGAGGCGACAGACAAACACACATGGACAGCTGGAGACTTAGAGAGAGACTGACAAGGGGAGGCAAATAGAAAATGAGGGAAGGAAATGGACAGACGGACAACCTGGGACAGTTGGGAGGTGAAGGAGTCAAACAGCTCTGGAGCGTTGGTGATAGCAATCATTAAGAAAAACACACTGAACTCCATTATTGTTATTCAGCTGGCAGTCCTCCTGGTCCTGTGGACAACGATTTTAGCTGACTTTGCTACAAACACAGCTCCTCGCGATGTCTTAGCCTCGTAGGTTGCGAGGGAGACCTGGGAGCTGTGGGAGTTTTCTCAGTCTCTCTGCCTGAGTCAGCACGAGGCGAGGTTTGTGCTGACAGCGAGGCCTCACCACCCTGTACCTCCAGAGAGCGGGGGAATATCATTACCTCCAATCAAACCTGCAGTCTATGAATGGCAATGAGGAGAAAGAAGAAGAAGAAAAAACAGTAGCTAACAGAAATTAGCTCATCTGTTCTTTCATTACACCCAGTGCGACACTGTTGCGCCGCCCGATTCTACGCGCCACATTTTAGATTCAGCACACGTAGGCCGTCTAATGTCTGTTCATCAAAAGTTGAAAATGAAAAGCTTCAGTACGAGCTCTGCAGTTTCAAAGTAAAGTTTCCAAATATTCACTGTCTCTATGTAACTTAGAGAATTGGCTACATTTTTACACTGTTTAAACAAGAATCCCAACAGATAAAATCTGCAGATATGAAATAGTTTACCATAGACAGCAAACACAGACTGCAGTGTATTACGTTTGCATTTGACGTGCTGCTTGTTTAGTGAGCTTCAGTCCACACCGAAGAGCTTGTTTGCTGGCTGACTTTGTATTGGAAAAGTAGATGTGCTGCAGCATGAAGTTGCTCTTTGCGCGTGCAACTAAATTCATATAATTTTAAGGAAAATCAAGAAGCTAGACAGAAATGTTTCTAGCCTCAAGAGGGCTGCTGTCAAGAATATTTTTTGGAATAGGTTCCTGTTGGAAATATTCCCTCAGCAGCACAAAGACATCAAACCAGTCCTTTAAAACTTTAAGCAAAGTAAAGAGAAATATCAGATGGCATCTTTAAAACATTTAATGGATATATGACACACAGTGAGTAGAGCTTTTTTTTTCATCCTTTGGATGCAAATGTTTTTGTTCAAAGGCAGCCATGCTGTCAAAGTGCTTCTCTGCCTCAGGGTTTATTTATAATTTAAGATTTTCCTACTTTTATACAAAAGAGCCGGACCGGGTCTCACCACAAACATTTTAATTGTATTCATTTAACTCATACGAGTTATTGGCTTTCAATAAAGACTTCATTTGAAATGGCTTGTAGAAAATAATCAAATTTTCACCTCAGATTTGAATATGGGCTTTACAGCTTGTTTTAAGGCGATTTTCTCCCTGTTTCCTTTTCCGTAAAGCATTTTAAAAGCCTGCGAAGAGCCTTGTGTTAAATGGTTTTGGCCATAGTATGGATGGTAACACACACACACACACACACAGACTTCTGAACACTTGCTTTGAAGAATCTGCTGCTCAGAATATTCCTGTCAGAAAGAATTTCTTATGTTGCTGCATCTTTTACTCTTGCTGCTCTGGATGTTGGATGGAAAGACTTCACTGGACAGACTCTTTACATCTATTTGACCCAAATACTGTCAGATTGCCGTCAAACATGCCACACATTTGTGCTGAACACAAATATGTGTAGTGAAACCATCTTCGGGGCTTTCAACTGGAAAAAACACATTCATAATCTCAGGCATGGCTGATTCTACTGTATGTGAAGATCGCAGTATTTTCCTTGGGTTTTGCTTTTGTATCAGAAATTTCTAAAAAAAAAAAAAAAAGCCAGAGAGAAGAGAGTCAGGAGGGATATGACATGTCTCCTCTGCAGGATTATGGCTAGAACAAGCAGAAAGTAGACGCACATACTGTGGTCCAATGGCCCTGAAGATCACGTCACATTTATAGCCGGTCCACAGTTTGCAGCAGTGGAGTGGGAGAGAAAGCAGAGGGAGCATGAATTATACTTTTGTCTGTGAAGGCAACAACCATCCTCTTTGTGAGACAAGGATACGTTTTTAATTTCCTCTGCAGCAACCTTGGAAGTATAGACTCCTAGGGTATATTTATTTTCTTCTGTGTCACTGGGAGCAGCTCAGTTCTTCACCTGAAGAACCACATTATGTGGTGGCCTGGAGTTGAGAGTAGCAAGCTTTTTACTGGAAGGTTGATGATTCAGTTCAGATTGGCACTGAGGAGCCTCGACAAAAGGCTCTCAACTCAAACTGCTATCGTGAAGCTGCTTCAAGGTTTGAATGTGCGACCATGAGGAAAAATCTGAGGCTGCAAACCTGACTCAAACAAGTCGGCTAGGCCATCTAACCCATCTGCAATAGAAAAATAGAGAGAGGTCTTCAGGAACATGTTTCAGTTCAGCAAGTTTTAATTGTTCTTTTATGTTAGCGAGCCATGTTTCATGCTATCAGGAGATTGATCTTCTCATCTAACTCTCAACAAGAGCATAAGAAGTATTTCCTAAAATGTCAAAATATTAATTCAAATAGGAAGCTACAGCCAGTGGCCAGTTCGCATAGATTAGCATAAAGAATGGACCTTTGGACCGAGCCAGCTGTTTCCAGTCTTTATGCTAACTTTAGCTAACTAGCTGCTGGCTGTAGCCCTCTATTAAAAAAATCCTTTCATCAAATCTTCAGCATGAAAATGAATAAGAGTGGGTCCCAAATTGTTAACTATTTCTTCAAAAGAAGAAACTTCTTATCATCCTTTTTCCACGTAAAAGCTTTGAAATTCACGAGAGGGTTTTTTACTGACTTGTCATGTTGTAGAACAAACAGTTAAAATGTCTTAAGGTTGTGTTAACCACATACCATTGTTTCAGGCATCGAACTGAAAACCTATTCAAAAAACCCATTGACTCTGAGAAGTGGGAACCAGAAGTGCAAAAATGCTAACTCGTTTCCGGGTTTTAGGACTCATTGCTGCTGCACTCTATGATCCACTGGGAGCTGCAGCAGCGCTGAAGATGACATGAAAACGTACTTTAACTCTTCGTCACTCTGCTGCAGAGAAACACTCCTTGTGTCCTCTGTGCTGCTGGTTGTTCACTTTCCTTTCTCTCACATTAATCTCTTTCGAGGTAGCTTATTATTTACTTTTCTGAAAATCAATGCACCCCTGAGTCTTGGGGTATACAGTGATTGGAGAAACCCTGGAAAATTGCAGAACTGATCATTATCACGGTAGTAGGGCTTTTTATCTCAGAGTTTATGTGCTTTTAATTCGGTCTGTCTCTGAAGCAAACGGAGCTGACCAGTCTGCCGCTCGGAGGCGGACGTAATGAAACAGATGCTTGGCAGATGTCAAGGTTAAAACGTGCTTGGAGGAATTCACTTTCTGTTTAACAGGCATGTTGAGAACATGCCTTTCAGCTGTATCCTATTGAAGTGGGGAAATGGTGTGGCAGGGTAGCAGAGTAGATTTTAGGAATAAATACACACTTTAGAACACAATTGATGCTCTAATGTTTATGTATGTGTTTGCAATCAAAGTTCTCCATTTTTCTTTTGGGTTTTAAGCTTTGGAGAGGAAAAGACAAACCAAGGTCTCGAGGGAACTGCGACAAAGTATACGGAGTCGTGAATTTAGATGACACTCGCGGCTTTAGATTGAAGGCAGCTGTCAGCCAAGAAGATGATAATTTTCTAAATTCAACTTAAGATGGAGCCCTGCTGCCTTTTGAAACTTAGAAAAGACCAGCTCTCGTCTCTTCAGGGGCAACGTGTGAGAGAGAAGCACCAACAGGGAATGAAGAAAAGGCAGACGTCTTGTCTGAAGCTTTCAGTGCCAAGTTCTACTTTTCGTGTTCCTTTTCTTTATTCTTAAATTGACACACGTAGAACATATTTGCATACATTACTGATTTTTGCCACTTTTGTTGAAGAAAAATGTACAATAAAAGGGGGGCAAGCTATATTTGATGCAATCATATGGAAACAGTTTCATGAGTTTGGTGTAAACTCTTTGGGAGGATGCTGTGAGTGACAGTTTGAGATTCATGGCACCATAGAGACAGAGGGGAGGCTTCAGCTACTTTTTCATCTTTGACAGTAACGACCTCTCAGCAGAACAGCCCTCCCATTAGCACAAGGACTACCATTACCTCCCAGTTATCCTTACATGCACAAACTGGTCTTCAGAGCTCATTTAGAGGAGAGTTAGCTCTGTAGCTTGGCATTTCTTTTTACATTCCCACCTCATGTCTTTGTGTTGAATTGTTGTGGTTTTTATTTATGTATATATTTATTCTTTTGTTGTTGTGTTGCTTGGCATTGAACCAAACAGACTTTCTGAAAATTAACAAGGCTGTGTCTTTGTCATGGAGAGGCAGGAGTGGGCATGAAACTGCGAAATTACCCACCTGATGCTTGCAGTACATGACACACACACACACACACACACGCACACACACACACACACACACACACACACACACACACACACACACAC
>NW_022280062.1:2808424-2877749 GCF_004355925.1 Anarrhichthys ocellatus | reverse complement strand
ACACACACACACACACACACACACACACACACACACACACACACACAGGGAATTGCTGTGGTCTTTCACTATTTGATAATCAGCTGCAGCAACAATCAGAATAGGGAAACAAGCAACCATAGAAACGTGTGCCTCTTGAGTGCGCAATGCATGCAATAAATATGCCTGCATATCATTCTCCGTTATTATCCTCAGCCAAACTCTGCTCTGCTACTAGTTGTAACTGATGATTTATTTATACATCCTCACTAATACCCTCTCCAATCATTCCCTGTACCGTTAAGGCCTGCCTCTCACGCTGTGCCACTGCTCCGAGTCAACGTCAGGTCAGTCCAACAGAACCTGTTCAATAATTCAAGCACTGGACCGGGGGGCCGGGACCCACATGTCATACACAATGAGGAAGCACACGACACTAAACTCCAGCCAGGCACTCACAGCTCATCATCGGCTGCAGACGGGTTATGAACCTAACTGACCTGACATGAGCAGAGAGAGATAAATTAAGTGCTGTGGAACTGCCGAGCATGAACAGTCTATATTTATATCTTAAGATGGGACCTTTATCCTTGTTTAATATTTATTTAATGCTCCATTACTTAAAGGAAAAGTAATACATTTGGGAAACATGCCTACTGTATTTTCCTTCTTACTGAGAGTTAGCTTAGCTTAGCTTAAAGACTGGAAACAGAGGGAAACAGCTAGCGTGGCTATTTTTAAAGGCAGGCTGGTCTCGTAGCAAAGCCTACGAGAAATAATGCGCCGTAACTCGTAGATATCCCAAAAAAATATTTGTATGTAATCATGGAAAATACACACACTAAAGCACACAGGTGGGCAGGTGGGGAGATAGATGGGTCCAACAGCCAGGAGACCACTCTTCGTTCCCAGTGTGAAACGAGAAGTCAATGTTGGTGTTTTTGTCACGTAATTGAGTACTTCAGTAACGGCACTTCTGTGGTTATTTTAACCCTAACGATGAGTGTTTCACGATCTCTTCCTAAAGCTAACCAAGTAGTTTTGTTGCCAAAACCTAATTGTGTTTCCTGTGAAGACGGAAGTTTATTTGGATAAGACGTATTCATGTAACAAGCGGAAATTGACACATGTTGCTGGCTTTCTTAGGAAAATGTTTTTGTAAGGTACCATACAAACCATTGTATGAAGATACGTTGCAAAAGGTTACAAAATTTGCAGAATAGCATGTCGAAAGCTCACTTATTACATTTTGTTTGATCTGTAACCCTTTAAACAAACTGTTGTTTTTACACTTTGGTAAATAAGCAAGGTATAACGGGTTAATTGGTTTAATTTTGTTATCTATGCACAAAGCCCGGCTAGCTGTTCCCCCCGTAGCTTCATATATAAATTCCACTTGCTGTTTGCTGCTGCTGTTCATTTACAGAAATGACTTACAGTGTGCAAGCATCATGGCAGGAAGTAACTGCTGTGGAAATTCACTCTCAACACATAAAGTCAGAACTTTTAACGATTGCTGCTAGTGAGCAAAAGGATGCACTGAAAGGTTTTGACAACTTTTTAAATCCCCACAGGAAGCTTAATAATCACCCTTGAGCTTTAAACTAAGAGATGAGGGAAATGAGCGAGAGCATCAAACTTCTCCATCGGCTGAATTAATCAGGAGTCTGAGAGTACCCTTCACAGAGCAGGCTCGCATCACGTCTAATGACTCCAATTCGGAGCACAGTGTATCCCTAATTGAACTTTAAACACTAGAGAAAGACAAGGAGAGAGGGGACAAAAGTAACACTGTGTGCTCATTACCCTCAACACAGCAGAGTGAAAGTTCAGGCTGAATTCTCGGTAGGACGTAAAGATACAACACAAGCTCCCTTGTGGGGTTAAAGCTGCAAGCACAGATTTCACTAGGAGTCGTGACGAGTCCTCTGGGTCTGCAGGTCGCATCTGTTTTTGGAGCAGATGCAGTGTTTTCAGTCTGTTCTCACTGAATGGGCATTTTCGGGGGAACAAGTACTCATCATGGAGTCAGACCTTGCTTTGTGCAATAGGCACATATTCCCAAGTGTGCTGTAATACATCATGGCGTTTGCATAGCAGGCAAGTAGGTAGTTTTACATCTGCAATTCATAGCAGCTCCCCCCACACGCCTGCTCACTCTCTGGAGTAATAGACTCCTGTCATTGATGAGTCCCTGGGGTGTACAGAGTGAATCCTTTCTCACGTCTGCATCGATCGGCCCGAGAGTCCTACCTGATTTACATCGACAAGAGCATTGGGGTCCAAATGAGAGTAAGCATGTTTTCCAAATTGGAAACACAAGGGACACGTTGCTCTGCAAACAGACAGCTGGGAAGGTAAACGCTGACATTTGGATTCAACGTTGTGGAAGATTGCTGACTTGGCTACTTTTCCGGCTCATTCCTTGAGAGGCAGTGGTCACTTTAAACAAAGTGTGCTCTGTAAAGCAAAGACCAATGACATATTGTTACCTTATAAATGTGTTGGCAAACAGTTCCCTATTTAAAGCAATAAAGCGGATTCTAATTTAGACATCTTAACGACAACAACATTAGCATTTACGTTTCTGTCCACCTGGTGAATCAAGTCCAAAAATCACTCTCATTTTAGCTCTGTTTTTGGTCTCCACCAACACCGACAGGGAAATATCTTTGGCAGCTCTTTAGCTGCTAAATGCTCCACTATGTTCACCAGCTAGTCGCTATCTTAATCTGTCTGCTGTTTGATACTGAGCAGGTAGTGAATTCAGAACTTTTTTAAATGCTGAAAACAGCTGCCTGCTGCATCTGGACAAGAGGTTGATGAGCGTTGAAAGTTATTATAACAGTAAAATTTTCAGGCTGAGCTGAAAGATACTGAAACGCTGCAAATGGAGTAGATTCAGGTCATAATTCTCCGGGGGTTTATCGATTTGATCCATTGTTAATAAAATCAGTGCATCTTTAAAAACTTAAATGTATGGTATATTAATTACCTTTGCTGTTTTAGTTGGGAATAATACTATCATGAGGTGAAACACTACGTTTGCCAGGTTAATTCTCACTGTTTTTTCAGAGACCCACAACATATGGACGGCCATATTGGGAAGCCAAATGAACAGATGGACAAAAACTCACATAGTCATTAACTGTCAGGGCTCATTTAAGAGTCAGTATCATAAGCTGTATGTTTTATTTTAAAAGGTCAGTGTTGGTTTTTAATTTCAGTGAGTGAAGTTTGATGGACAGAGAGAAAGAGAGAGAGCGAGAGAAAGAGAGAGAGAGAGAGAATAAAACATGTTTGTTTAAAAAGACTTCACATAATCTATAAATCTATCGGGCTTTATAAGTATTTTACAAAGTCATGAGTGGACGAGATGACCAGGATATCAAATATTTCACCCGTGGACGGAAAAAGATCATTAAGATGTCCAAATTACGTTGGAGCACTTTGTTTTAAAGCAAAAAGTTGAATTTGTATTTGACAGGGGGACAGATGAGCTTGTGAATCTGATGTAATTATTGTTTCGATGCCGGCTCTGCATGGTATGAGAGCTGACAGGACAAGCAGCTCAGGGAAATGTGCACTTCAAGAATGTCAGGGGTTTTAGTTTCACAGAGGAACACATGCAGGTCTCAGGAAATGTCAATGTGCAACACATTAAAAGGTTATGCCTCGCCAGTCGCATGCATGCGAGCAGATGCGTGGACAAACGCATTATCTGGACAATCACAGACTCTCACTCTCAGACATGCAAGCAAAAACACACACACATACACACACCGATTGTATCTGTTAATGCCCTTTTGGCTAATCATTATTTTTGAGTAAGCAGCACAAATGGCGTTTCCATGAGTCTCGCAGACACTCAAATTACTTTTCTTTGCATCATGATTTCTGGGAGAAATGGCAGTGTATGCAAATATATGCTTGAAAAATGGGGCAGAGCTGAACACAAAAAACAAAACAAGAGAGGACAAGTTGTTGTTTTTCCCCCCAGAGAACCTTGAATAATACTCACAGCATTTTACCAGGAAAAAGCTTATTGGGTTTACAATAGAAACACCACTCAACCACCCGCATTCACTTCCCTTTCTACATGTCCTAAATTGAATTTAATAGCTCCAATCAGTGTGAGGATAGTGAATCCCTGCTGCAAATGCACTACTCGTGTTTGAAAAGGGGACAACATCAGTCCCTTTGCCATTAACGTTGCATTACATGTCCTGTTCCACACTGTAATTACAGCTGAGTGCAGACGCATGGTTCGAACCGAGACTTGGAATAATTCAGGTGTTACAAGGAAGAGGCTCACCCTGCAACGCACTCACACACAAACACACACTTTGTCTGCAATCGCCCCCCTTCGGCTGCATGGCTCTGAGCTGAGAGTGTCAGCCAGAGTGTCAGCTAAGACGAGCTGCATGCCAGATACCGTTGGACTATTTCACCCAGAGCTTGGGATCCCAGCCAGAGAATCACTGTGTGTATTGGGCCAGAGGAAGGTGGATGGAGATGAACAGATACAGAATTTCTTGGTCACACTGTGCTGGAGCGGCAGCTGCTCGGAGACTTGTGTGTGACACTGAGCAGAGAAGACTCTCTTTTTCATTTTTCATTTTTCGCTGAAGTGAAGTCCCAGAATATTCTTATAAGTTGCTGTTGGAACAGCAGGCGACATATTCCCACCACAGGGCTGACGATGCCACCATGCAATGCTGAAATCAGCCTCAGCATTATGTTTTTTTCTGGCTTGTTTTTGAAATTGCTGGATTGAGTTTCTCCAGCTGTTCACCCATTACCTCAAGCTAATGATTCACATCATCTGTCTGCACCATTAAAGCAGATATAATTACTTTTTTTTAGCTCTTAGTTAAATTTATGATCACATGACTCTGCAGCTCCCTTCAACTCTGGAGAGCATTTTGGCATCTTTTAGCATGTTTTGGTTTTCTGGTCGCAAATTTACTGTTTTGGTTCCCTCTCATCGCTCTCATTGCTCTCATAGCATCGTTTTGGGTCGCAGCAGACGGCTGTTTGCCCCCAAAAAGCCCTACCTGCTACCTGACTGGCACCAAATGTCAAACAGACAAGGTTAGCGTCTAGCTACTCAATAACATTTACATATATATATATATATATATATATGTATATATATATATGTTAAATAGATAATTTGACCTCCTAAAACTATAATTTGTGGAAGTTATGTTACATCTTGTTATGCTACAGTAACTTCCTGTTTACGTAGTTCAATCGGAGGGAACTACAGATGTTTTCTTGCAACAAAGTCTTTACTATAAGACATTTGTTTTAATGGTGGAACCAGATTTAGTCAATCACCAGGTTGATGGTTACTAAGAACTTAAAGGACTTTACACATAAACCATATAGCTGTGTAGATGTGTAAATTTCCATTTAGCAAATATTTACATCATAACGAGACAAAGTTTGAACTTACAAACAGCAAATGCAACCGGCTCCTGTTGATTCAAGCATCAAGACATTTGCCTGTAACAATAATAAACAACAGCATTTTAACACATTTAAGGATTTTAACAGCATCCTAAATCACACCCCATAAAAACGTGTCTGATAGATGCCTCTATTCTGCTAAAATCTATCCTTGTAAGAGGAAAACAAAGAGTCATGGTAGGAAGCGTGCCGCCTTCACATCTGTCTGTCTCTGCCTATCAGTCCCTTGAGAAGCCATTGATCCATACAGACCCTTTGCTCATATGACCGGCAGACGCTGCAGCAGCGACAGACACTTCTGTTCCTCCCTGACGGCATGACCACTCCTGTTTCCGTCAAGAATGGGTAGGAACCCTGGATCTGTCAACCTTGCAGAGAGCGATGAAATGAAACATGATGACAAGCCAGGCTTGAGTCTTAAGTTTTCGAAACCAGAATACACAGCAAGACATACACTTTTATGTCCTGTAGTTACCCTAAAGGTGTGTAATATCTGGCCCAAATTTTAGTGTAAAACATTCAAAACATGAGCCGACATTATCAACAGAATGTGACAATGTTGACAGCCTTCCTTGGAACACCGCTTGCTCCTTGAGAGGCAATAGTGGGTCACTAGCGTCCAGTCTGTCCTCAGTCCAACATGAGAGGACGAGGAGGTAGATCACGTTAAAGGTACAGGGTGTACGTTTTAATAGTTTATTTATTGGATTAGCAGCAGGGCCGAAGAGGAACAGTTTAGCGGTGAGGATTTTAAGGGAATTTACAGAGGAAGTTGCAGTTTGGGCAGAAATAAATGCTGCGGTTCCTCAAGAACCGACAGAGTTTTCCTGTGTTTTGTTTTCCGGCCATGAAGTCCAAAACAACGGCGTCCCCCCTGTGTTTAGCCACCACGGGTTGGTTTGTTCTTTTCTGGGCTCCTGTAGAAACAAGGCAGCTGTGTAGAGGACCCGCCTGTATGTAAATATAAACGGTCATTCTAAAGTAACTAAAACACAACAATTCTTTATTACACACTAAAGAAAACATGCTGATTAATATTATATTCCATTTCTGACGATATATCCTGCTAAATGTCACACACTGTTCCTTTAATGTTTTGGAAGATTCTCAATCAATATTGCCTCTCACCTATGGGAACTCATTGCCCGGCATTAACTGAGCTTTAAACTCTGTTAAGAACTGCCCCAAGTGTTGACATCCTAATTGATCAATATTCTTATGAGACTCAATACAAACTCAGTTGATTAATCCGTTAAGTAGTATTTAATGAGCGAGCACCGAGAGTTTGGAGCTGTGGTGATATATGTGGAAAACTTTTTCAACCATGCAGTGGATGATAACAGCCTTCAGCAATGACGATAATTAGTTTATTAGTTTATTAATTTATGTAAATAACATAATGAGCTACAAGGAGCTATAGCAAGATAAATGCTGATAGATGTAATTTCATCTCACTGTCTAACTTTTACTTTTTACATTTATGACTTTTTGGCTATTTGCCACCATGCCTCCCGCTAATTAAGGTTGAACATTTAATTGACCAAATACCCAAGTTTAAACTTTTTTATATTAGGATCTCCAAATAAAATCTTATAATCATATAGATCCTTTGATAAGAATGCACAAGGAGGAAGGAGATGTTTGCTGTCATATTACTTCAAACAGAAGTGTGTGACTGCGTTTATTCACTTCAAGGAAATGAAGCCATATTTTGATAATAACCCATAGGAACCCTCCTGGGACACCGTCAATGACCCCTGGTAGCACCCGGACCCTATTTTGAGGAACTCAAAATAGCACCGCGGGCTTAAAAATCAATGGCATTACCATAGATTCTTCTATCCGTTACAGCACTGAATGCCTTTCGCGTGTAGATACAAGAGGGGGAGGGGGGGGGAAGAATGCTTCGATGATTCAAAAACTCTGGCCAATCCCGAGTCACGTGACTCAACCACCGGCAGCGATAGAGAGCGCAAAAGGGACGCAGAGCCTCGGTGTACACAAGTCTGCACACCGACAGTCCACCACCGCTATACGCCCAATTTCTTTTTAATTGAACCCTTTTACTCCCGCTCGGTGAGTACATTTTCCACTGACATTTTCTTAAGCATATTTTTATCCTCTTTTTTTTTTTTCTTGCTTTCTTGACTTGGTGTTCCGACATGGGGGAAATGTTTTCTCGTTTTCTGCATGCAGTGATTTAAATCTTGGATGCTGAGTGTTGTTGCTCCGGCGACATCCGCTGAGAAATAGCCCTATACGTGCTTTGCGGACGCTCTTGATATTTTTTCTTCCCCCCCCCTCCCTCAACACCCCCGCTCTCTCTCTTCTTCTTCTCTTTCCGAAGCAGCTTTCTTTACGAGCTCTCTTGTTATTATCCCGACGTTTTGCTTATTTTCACGCTTTTTCCTCCTCCATCATGGCTTGTTTTGGTGTGATTTTGGTTTTGGTGCTTTCCTCTGATCTTGCAGTGTTTCTCTGGTGTTGGAGGCTGTGCGTCTCCGAGGGCGCAAAAATAACTGTTTTGATTTTCACCTGTGAGGATTTTGCTTTTCTAATAGGTGAGACATTTCACTTTGCTGGAGTTTGTTTTGGTGCTTTCTTTGTACTTCTTTGTGCAGCCTTAACGAGCAAATGGAAACTTTTTGTTTTGCAAAACGGATATCTCGGACAGAGCTGGATTTGCATTGAACTGTCAAATAGTTTTAGATCTTTTAAAACAGTAGATGTGTCTTCAAAACTCAGCAGAACCGCACATCAAAAAGCATGCCACAATTAAAGACATTTTTCATCCTAAATCCATGTTCCTTTTTCTTTTGAGGACTAATGAAACGTGATTTTTTTTTTTTTTTTTTTGAATGTCACAGAATGCAGGATTCATGTTGGCTTTTAATTTGGAAAATTTAAAACAAGTCCATGAATGCCAATGACTGCTGTGCAACACAAAAGAGAAGCAACAACAGATTCCTGCCAATTGAACCAAACACAGCTGTGCTCCTCCGGCCTGATTCTCTTGCTTCACACACAAACCTAACGTTTAGGAGTGATAACTGGCAAACACTCACACATCACACACAGAGAAGCTTGGAAACTTAAACTGTCTGAATGAGTCGACGGAGGACGGGGAGGGTTGGACGGGGTCCTTCAGGCCAAGGCAAATACATTTGCAGCAGTTCATTATGCAAATCAGGCTGATAGATTTGATTAGTAGTCTGACCTTGACATGCAGCCAGAATTCACCCGCAAGCGACAAATTAAAAAACACAAATTCTCCTGCAATTACCAGACAAAAAGAAAAGTGACATTACCATTTTAAATGACCGCTGGAATCACCGCTTTAAAATCCTTGGCCAAAGTTTGTTTTTGTGCTCTGCTAAAAAGAAATGCTTCCAAAACAGTCATAAGACAAAACCTCCTTTCAATCATCCTCGGAAGATACGGGTGAAGGCATTTGACAAGCTATTCCAGCCTTCATACTTTGCAGGTCAGGGAACGGGTGGGGGAAGCCGAGCGTGAAATGTGCTGCTACGCAAACAATACTTATCTGTCACTAGGGATGAGGTGGGAGGCTAGCTCTGGAATAGCCGGCCTATATGCACTGAATCACTTATAGAGGAGGAAAGGAGGAATTTCTGGACCGGGCAGTAATCTGTCTCTGTCCAGTCGAGGACTGTCTTTATGCACCCGTGGGCCGGGATGATCATTGACCCCTAGCAGGTGTGCCATGTGGGCTGCCTTGAAGCCACGCACCACAGAGTCCATCTTCTTTGAGACACGGATGAAAAATGTTTTAGAGCTGCTCCCACTTCCAGACTCTAGGTCATAGAACAGATTTGGGGGGACTGCTTCTCTTTTTACATCCCTGCATGTGAAAGATAACCAAAGAGAAAAACAGATGAGGGAGCCAGACAAAAACATCGAAAGATGATGGCATGCTCACGTGTGTGTGTGTGAAAGAGTGTGTTTCTGTGTGTTAAAATTCACAAACACACACACATATATGATACGCACTTCACATAGAACAGTTCTGTGTTACATTATGCATGTGGTAATACCCACTGCTCCCTATTAGATCTCCTATTCTTGGATCTGTACGCTATGTTCCATGCCGGCATTAGTCATATTCAACATATTTTTCAATACAGAGTCCGTCTTTTCAGCCACTGGAAAGCAGCCGTTTGGATGAACAACGGTATGTGTACGCACCTGATGCTCAGTTCTGTTGTGAGACCTGCCATTAGGCGAGCAACACCAGTCTTTCAGCACCACGGCCAGCTCCTTTTATTATCCATTCACAGAGATAGTGGTGGATTTCAGCACCATGGACAGCTGCTAACACTTTATTACTCTGGCAGCTGGAGCAAGCTGATTCTTGCCTGGAAGTAAAGTGTCTCTACTCACTAACCCCTGCCCTCTCCACCGCACACATCTTATTCTGAGCTATTTCAAGCTCTTTACCCCCCATTCAAAAGGCTGAAAAGGAGATTTCACCCTAGATTAGACAATACTTTCTCTGAACGAGCTCCTGTATAGTTTAAACTTGTTGAAAAAGCTTATTTTGGTCTTTTTAAAACCAGAATTGGAATACATATCTTGTAAAGATGGATATGTAGGTATACAACAAGTATTTGTATTGTTGTTCAACAAAATAACAGGAACACTTACAGTATGCTCACAAAGCCACATTTACCTTGGAGTTGAATGAACAAAAAGATTAAACACCACGAGTTCTAGGAATGTAGTTGTAGTATTGTGTGATATTGTCAGGGTTAACGAATTTTAAATGCCTCCATTCAACATGCTGAAACAATTGGTTTCACCGTGGATAAACTAAACAAAATACTTTCTCAGACAGGGTTCCTGCTGACCAGGGGGTCCATGGAAATATTGACTCAGGTAATTAAAAACAATAAGAATCATGATTTGAGAAAATGAGTCCACATATTTGTTTTAGCATTACAAATTGGTGTGTGGATGATATTTAGTGTATTTGCTTTCTCAATAACCAATAGACTACCAGCTCTGATCGGCCGACTGCACAAGACACAGTTTCCCACCAAGCTTAATCGGTTGTAACACTTAAATACCACCTGCTGCGTTTGAGATGATTGAGACGAAAACAAGTTAGTGACCAGAGAAGTAAAAAAGAGACCGAGCCCGAGAATATAAAAATCCAGGATAGGGTTGTGGGGTTTCTGTGTGTCAGAGGAAAAAGGTTGTTTGTGAGGTGGCATATGGAGCGGCCGTTATTGAAAGTTAGACGGTAGAATAACGAGGATTAAGAGCAAGAAATGTGATTAGGAAGAGCGGTGGATGGATCAAACAGACACATATAATGCCGACTGGGTTGTGTAAACCACTACCTAAGACGATCATCGTTGTCGCAAAACGGATAAAAACACTTAAAAAATGCCACACTGTTGCACTGAATGACATGTTCCTTTATTTAGATGAACCTGGCACTGTAGTTTATTTTGAGTCCAGCATGCTGCTGCTGTTAATACTCACAAGGGCATGAACTATGTATTAATCCACAGCTGAAAATAGTCCCCAACAAATTAACATTTTTGTTCATGACCTGTTTGTAAAGATTTAGTGGGAACCAATCGGCTTCAGACAGGCCGAAGGAGTCGGAAAGTATCGAGAGATTTGGCATTTATCCACAATAACAAAAACATGTTACATTTCATTAGCTTTATCCTTTAATTCAAGCTTTTGTAAACCCAGACTGGTATAGAAAGATCACATGTAAAGTATATAACAGTATGGTTTTGTCAACCGCAAACATAAATATGACCCCAAATTACCTTTCTTACAAAAAAATGAATAAAATTAGACACTGTAAGCTTCACAAATGTATATTTCATTACGTAAACATACCTGTTATGAAATGCCCGTAAACAAAAATATAGAAAATGGTCAAATCAATGCTTTCCTGGTCCTATCACAGTGGGTGTTCATTTGCATTCAAATGCATATTATTTAGTGTTTACCAGTTTTGCATGTATTCACTCTTGTGTCAATGAGTCTACAAAATCGTTTGTTATCCACTATACTTAAATCTGAAAGCATTGCCATCTTCAATAGCAGACCACAGCAATTTCTTCCATTAAAATTGCAAATTTTTCCTGGAATGAAATTATAATCAGTTCCTCGAGTTTATAGCATTCAGTGAGGAAACTCCATTTCACACATATCCAGCTCGGCTTCATGCATATATTTGGTTCATTTGATAAAAGCTGCAGATTGTTTGAATGACCCACATGTGTGCGGCCTCTTGCTCACTGTCACCTTTAACCTTTCACCCTGCAAATCTTTACCCCAATATGACTTTACAAGCCTCACTCTCCAGCCTTATAGTACCATGAAGCAGAAATCAGCTAATTACTCATAGCGCTAGTAACCCAGTTACTTTAGCTTAGTGGAGCGAAAGCTATATTTGGCAGTCACACAAGAGGAGAATTAAAGAAATGGAGAAATATGCCCGTGCCAAGAGATATGGGAAAGCATGGCATATGTTCATATGCCCTCGAGTGGAGCTGTGGAGCTGTGGACCTGCAACGAGTCTTTTTCTCACACTTTCTTTCAAATATTGTCGTAGGAGTTATCCTTCGTTCTCAGTTTTTTCCACAGTGTGAGAATAGGAAAGTCTCCGGATGAAGTAAAAAATAAAGTGTTGACACCACTCAGAAGGCAGAGGCGTGATGCACAGTGATGCAATAGAGAATTTCTGAAGCAAAATAGTTGGCAAGGGCTGCTGGGAGCAAGAAAAACAGGGTTAAGATGTTCCCCTAAAACAACATGTCCTTGTGGAATCAATGAAGGAAGATCTTAGGAGCTGTTTGCCTTCAAAGTCACCCAAAGACTTTCTCTGTGTATCACATTCTGAACTGTTTTCAAAAGCTGACAGTGCAAATAGTTTTAAGTTGTACAAATTATACACACTGACCTCAAAGATCAGGTTTTATGATATGTAATAAAAGGACGCACAAATGTCCCGATTGCAGGGATAATCAGCGTTGCTGTTATTGTAAGGTGCAAGATAAAATGTCTTCCAGAGATATGGCTTCATCCCATCGCACCGTGTAGGTCACATTGTGCTTTTATCTCCCTGCTGTCATTGCTGGTCGAGGCTATACGTTGCTCAGATCAGATTATGGTACAACTCATTTTCGGTAGGTGATCATCTACCTTCAGTTGCTCTGCTTCAGCGAGCCACCGTATATTCACATGGAGGCGATGGAGGAAAATGGAGTGTATTTTCTTTACAGGAGTTCTGTATAAGTGTATTCTGGTGGGGTTTCACATGTAACTTCATTAAAGGTATGGAAATATATGAAAAATGGCTCATAGAACAGTAAGATAAAAGGAGAGAGTCACAGTAATAAATTATAAGCTACCTACCTACCGCATGATGTATGCCTGTATTTTCCATCTTTAAAATTCTGGTCCGAGGCCTAAGCTCCTTGAAGATGATTGACATTACAAATGTCTTTTTTCCAAAGTTCTCTCTCATTCCCTCATTCCATCTCACCCCCTTTTATTTCACTCTCTGCTTCTGTATCTCTCTCCCTTTGTTGGCATTTCCCCTCTCCTTCAATTCCAACTCAAGACAGGTATTATGCAGAAGGTAATGGGGTGCAGGAACGGAGAGGAAAAATATAAGAATAGTGCTTGACAGTCATCCGTCCTTGTTAAGATCCACAGGAATTCCAGGTACATACAGTAAACAGGGCTCCAAACTGGAAGGCAAGTGGCTCATTATATGTGGGAAATAACAAGCTATTCTCTATCTGCTCTGCACAGCGAGCTAGTATTTACTGTACAAGTCCTAAAGGAGAGATTAGATTCCACTGGGCTCCAGTGGGCTGGGAGCAGAATGGCCCAGCAAGGACCTCTATTCATTAAGCCCTTAATTGCTAATTGAGGTCTTGAATGATTCAGCAATAGCTGCTGCTGTTGGGGCATTAGTTGAGTAATTTATGGCCGAGAGGGAGCAGGGAAAAAATGAACAAGGGCGAGAAAGTGTTATTAAAAAGGACATTGGTGCGTTGTTATTACACAGCCACCTTATGTTAACTCTCAAAAATCTGTACAAGGCTCTTTACTTTATAGCGGATGTGTCTGAGTTGAACTCATTATGCTCTGTGCATAGATTGAATTCATTCATAATACAATTTGACTCTAAACTCTAATTTTCACCTCAAATGTTTATTTAATATTTGCGATTAAGCATAATGTGCATAATTGTCTCTGTCATTGAATTGTTTTAGCACTATTTTCAGCTTTTATGTTATTCCCAGCAGCACTTTGATTCTTCCTCACATGTTCAGCAGCATAACAGCAGAAGCATATTTATACATTTTGACTGTGTGTGAAAATCAGTGGCAGCTGCTGACTCAAAATTTGGGGAGGACAGGAGTAAAACAGCATCATGTTGATTTCCACTAGTTGACTACTTATCTCTATTTTGTCTTTTATGTCTTTTATCAAACAAAAGAACACAGATTCAGTATACAAGGGAAAGTATACAAATGGACCAATAACAATAAAAACGGGTATATCACACAAGACAAACATTTTACAAAATAGCCATTTTGTTCGTTAAATCAGAAATAGTTTTACACATTGCTCAATATCTTCTTCAACTTATATTTATGAATGAAATATTTTGCCAACAACATTATCAAATTTACTATAACATATATCAAATGTCTTTGTATTTTGGAAGCCACCAAACGTCACATTTTGTTAAGTAAATATTGTGTTGGGTTTCTCATATTATCAATGACAAATCTGTTGATGTCTTTTTAAAATGGCTGCATAGTGATTGGCAGGGTAATATTCATATTTAATTTCAAAGGACACTTAACCTTATTCACAATCAGATATTCATAAGGAAGCATCCAGACCTATATATAATTTACAAACCGATTCCAATATGCCATCACATGTGGAAAAGGGACAACATGTCTTTGAAATCTGCCAGGTTTGGCTCCGTTATTATTGTGGGGATGGAGTGAGAAGTAAATTCGTTGGAAGTCAGCTGGTTTGAAGTTATCTCTACTTTCTTACTTTCCCATACCAGGATCCAGCCCCGGGTGAGCGGAGTGCATAAGCACGTCAGACCGCCGCAAGCCACCTTTGTCCCGCCGTGGGTCAGTCCGGACGCTAAATCATTAATAGCTTAGTTTAGCTCAGTTTAGCGTTAGCATGAAGATTACATTACATTACATTACAGTCATTTAGCAGACGCTTTTATCCAAAGCAACTTACAATAAGTGCCATACAATAAGATCTGCCATTGTTGACAATCAATCTTCTCTTCTCTCTGCAAGAAAGTAGATTATTACACAGCCAACATATGTTAGCTCTCAAAAATCTATACAATGCTCTTTTTATGGCCTATTTTCACTATTTCTCTGAGTTTAATTAATTATGTTCTGCGATTAAATACCATTCAGCCACAATGCAGTCTAACCTTCCACTCCTCATGCAAGTTTAATTGAATATTTAGTAAATACCGTGAGCATATTTTTTAGTCTTTCTACATTTGTTAGAGTGAAGGTTCTTTCTTTGTCTACAACTGACTATTAAACTACATTCTAACAGTCAGGTCAGCTACAGTCATTATTCAGGCTGTTAAATCTCCCCGAGGCTCTGTCATTGAGTGATTTCAGCACTTTTTTCAGCTTTTATGGTATTCACAGCAGCTTTTTCATAAATCCTCACATTTTATGCTGCATATGTTCTCACATAACAGCAGAAAGAGGGGAAATAACTCATACCTGCACTGCAGTGCAGTTCGTAAATTTAGACTGTATAAAAATGTAATTAGATTTCAGTCCACATTTATTCCCCTGTAATGTGTTTGGCTGTCCTTCAAAAGAACGAGGCGAAAAGAAAAAAATACTTATTATAGACACATACTTTATTCTCTTATGCAGACATATTCTTTCCAGGGAGGGACTAAAAGTTGAGACTTAGTTCGAGAGACGTCTTTCTCCTTAGCCTGATAAGGCAGAAGTCAGCGTATCTAAATACAACTTATTTTCCTCTGTCGGCAACAGTTGAGGTTAGCTGCTACACTGTCAAGTCGCTAAAGATAAAATGCTGCAATGCAACATTCAGCAGCGGCTAGTGAGTGTGGCCTGAATGCATCCCTCACATCCCATATGTCATATTGACTGAGGAGTTTTCCTCTCCTTCTCCTCTGACGGGAGCGCGAGTCATTGAGGAGAGATCAGGGAGAGAGGAAGTGCTAAAATGATTACTTTCACCAGTTCCTCGCTTCTTTATCTCCGGAGAATTCAGTCTCTGAAGCCCCTGACAGTCGGTGTGAAGGGACCAAAGAGGATCCATGAAATACTTCAACTTGGAACCTCTGCAACACGATAGGATGCCCTGAAGAAAGAACATCACTGTCGAGCACTCGCTTTGCTGTTATAAGAAACTTTACAGACTTTTAACAGACAAATAAAACGTTGTAGCGTGCAAAAGACATGCCAGTGATGAGTTGGGATGCGTTCAAAGCTTCCACAGATGCATGAAGATGTTATTTAGCATTAATTTCTGGCGCGTTAAGCGTGCCAGGATGAATCCAAACCTCTTTCCTCCTTTCTTGCCTATCAGGCTGATTTGAATTCAGTGCGAGTGTGTTTTCTGGCTTGGGTTATTTCCACCAGCGTTTGCCAGCAGTTGTGCCACATGTTCTTCTTAAAAGGCTTTGAGGATCTTAGAGGCTCATGAATAATGTAAAACTCTTTCTTGTCACCATGTATTTTTTTTTTTATTAAAAACATGTAATTGCGGGAAATTGACAAAATAGGCTACTGCTAGAGAATCTCTGCGGTGTTAATGTCAGGTGATGCATGTGGAGAAAGAGAGACTGAAAGTGGCCTTAACAGGACATAGATGGCCTATAATTGTAATTTTCTACCAGCTGCAGCCTGCAGTTATTTAGGGCATGAGTTCAGGGGAAGTAACAGTGTCAATAGAAGTTTAACAAGTTTACAGATTTCGAGGAAAACTCCAAACCATGAGTCAAGCTCATGTCTTGTTCATGAGTTTACGTTAACCTTGACATTCAGAACAGATACAGACCCTTTAAAAGCCGTTTTGTGTATTTCTGGTGCATAGCTGCTTCTTTTAAATTGTTTTCTTCTTCTTCTTATGTCAACAATGAAAATAAAAATCCTTCACTGTTACACCTGCTCACATACGTAAAGCAATAGGTGGCAATAAAAACAAGAACACTTATTTGCTTTTGTACAGAGATTTAGATTTAGATGAGAAGATCGATGCGCCCCTCATGTCTGTGCATTAAAGTAAAACTTCCCGCACAAAATGACTGTTTGTATATCAATTACTCACCCTGTGTTACCTTGAATTCTTGAAGAAAACTTTGTTTCTCTCGCATGCCTCCACGGTGAACGCAGATTGTGAGTTTGTTAGCGGATGTTGTGATCGGGTTCTGCTGTTGTTTCAATTTACTTCGTCAAGACTTTATCTGTGTTTTGATTCTTCGCTTGCTGTGGGAGCATGCAAGAAAAATAAAGTTTTCATGAAGAATCCAAGGTAACTTGAGGTGAGTAATTGATATACATCAATGTCATTTTGTGGGTGAAGTGTTCCTTTAAGTATCAATCTGAAGCCAGAAGACAGTTAGCTTAGGACAACAACTGGAAGCGACTGGAAACAGCCTGGCTCCTCTAAAGCTCACTAATTATCATATTTCATCTTTCTAGCTGTTTCCAACCTGTTTCCAGTCTTTGCTATGCTAAGCTACGCTAACCACGTTACAGCTACGCTGTAGCTTCAAATTTAATGTACAATTTGACATGCAAGATTTCTGTATTTCTTCTTCTTGTGCTCATACCATTGGCTTAAAGTGACTGGAGCTCAATTTTAAAAAGCTTGTGTCACATAGTTCAATGCACCAATCAGAGTTTGGCAACAGTTGTTGGGTTGTTTGGTCGCTGCCAATCAAATCTGATTAAACGACAGCCATAAACCTTTTAATAAAGAATACCCAACAAGGTCTTTCTTTTATTCAATGCTGTTTAATTAGTGTTAATTAATAGAGAAACATGTAAGAGTAACTCTTAAGAGTAGTTGCTGGTTGGTAACATGCTGAGCGGCCCTTTTAAGTCTGTGGGCTTTTTTTACACCCTCACTCTGACCCTAAGGCAGTGACTCTACTGTGGGTGCCAGCCACATTTCACAACTCTTTCAACTAATATAAAATAACTTGTTATTTTACCTTACTAGTCTTTCTAACCAAACACTGTTCATTCAACATTTCAATTTGTGTTTAATGAGCAAAAATCCAATGCTTTCATTTGGCAATAGAGCCTATAGCTCAATGGGATTAAATTAGGGGAATCACATTTTCTGATATTAAATCTGCTTAAAAATGTGCTCTTGCTTGCTTAATCAACCGTCTAATGGCCTCACCTCTGTGCACTTCTCATCCATCAGTCACTCAGCGGGTTGGGCTGTGAGGTTTATTCAAAGGTAAAGAAGGACTGAATAGGATTTGATTGGATTGACTGGTGGGCTTTTTAAAGACCCCCGTTCTCTTGATATTTAAGGTATAATCAACTCCAGATGACATCGCGACTCAATGGGACTCGCAGTGTTAAACTATCCTCAGTTCTGTGAGGAGCAAAGGGAGATTTAGGGAGTATTATGCGCGGTTTAGGAAAGGAAGTGAACAGGTATAGGATGGGGAAAATTGCGATAGGAAGCGTGCCTGACTGCAAGAAGTATTGATGTATGTATGTGTTTGTGTATTTGTGTGTGTCAGGATGTGTGAGATACATTTTAGAGAAATAGCTGTACATATCGTTACATCTCTCCATCATTTCCCCATACTGATTTGTATTCAGGCCCCATTCAAAGATTAAAATACATTCACAGGTATATAGAGTCTGCTTTCCACCTGAGCTGCATGTCTTATGATCAAACTAGAGTAGACATGATATGATATGTCAATTAAACCATTGCTCAATAAACAGAAAATTGATTGGAAACTCTTTCGATCATCAAATAACTGTTCCTGTTTATTTTTTTCGATTAAACAAACTCCAAACAAAACTCAAATGTGATGACTTGCTGCTTTTAATATAACTAAAGACTGAATTTTGGGTAATGGACTGTTTCCCAATTCTCTGAGTATCACGAGTACATCTAAATCAGCGTTACCAGAATAAGACATTTTGAGATGTTACCTTGGGCTGTGACGGAATTTAAAAACAGGTTTTTCTGACATTTTATTGATAAAACAATTGATAGATTAATCAAGAGAGTAATTGGCAGATAAACTGATGAAGAAGATAATCAATAGCTACAGCCCTGAACACTGAAGGAACATCTTTGAGGACATGAAGATAAAATATAAAAGTCAATAAAATGTCAAATAAATAAGTGAAATTGCTTGTTTTTCCCAAAACCTCCAAACATACGCAGTTTACGATCTCATAAAACAGAAAAAGCAGCAAATACTTTGTAATAATTTGTAACCTGGAATCAGAGAATAGCTTTAAAATTAATTCATCATCAAAATAGGAGAAGATAGCTACATATTGATTTTAATTTGATCAATTTACCAATGAATTGATTCAACTCAAAGACAGATCCCATGAGGTGACAGTGCTAACCGGTGCCGGCTCTCTCAGCCGCATCAGAGCTTCTCCTGTGATAATAACGTGTGTGCAGCTGAATCTGGGTCTAAAAGCCTCATTGTGGAAAAGATATGCGCTCATAAATTACCACCAACCAGGGAATTCAAAGACGCAACAACCTAAGAGGTACTTCCGTCATCTCTGAGTGGATTTGCAAAAATGATTGCCATGGTGACACCCCCCCCCCCCCTCCAGAGGACTGTAGCATTATGAGAGCAAACAGTGCAGACTGCAGGGAGGTTGTAATTTATGTGTCCAGCTCAGTGCTTTCTCTCTCTGTTGGCCTGGTGTCTATTTGACAGTAAGGAAGCTGTCACTGTGTGATTTGTTAATTGTGGAACAAGTATTCAGATCGTTTCCTTAAGTAAAAGTACCAAGACAACAATGTTAAAGTCCTAAAATTAATAGATTATTAATATTGATACATCAACCGTATTTGAATATTATAGCTGGTCAGGGTGGAGCTGGTTTTAACTTATGATTGTTCTTTATATACTTATGTTAATGTAGATAGTTTAGCCAAGCGGTTCCAAACCTAAGGGTCGAGCCCCTCCAAAGGGTCACAAGATAAATCTGATGGAATCAACTTTTCTTGAATCTTTGCTTTTAAAAAAATAAATTTTATAATTTTATCTCTATGCGCATAAAAAAAGTTATTAAAATGAAGCCATGTGAGAAGTTTAGAGGAGGAATGTCTCATAAATGTCTAAAACACAACAAGGTGCTACAACAACGTATCCTCAACAGTTTGTATGATATCTTACGAAAAGTTACTCCTCTTTCTTTTTTCTGTCTTTTCAAAATAAATGACTGCTGTCTGAGTTTAGTAGCCTGATAGAATGAAGGACTTAGTTTATTCTCCTAAGGGGCACGTTGTAACGCCAGCCTGAGGCCATTCCAGTGAATTCACTGGACAGAATAAGGTCAGATTGGCGGATAGTTCCTTTTGCTTTTTGGGCCTGTTTCTCCTACGGGGAACACAAGACTCTTTCCAGGGCTCCAATCAACTTGGAGCAGACTTTCACAATACCATTTAGGCTATTCGTGTCCTTCTCAGACATTACAAAGGCATTGCACGTGAAGGGAACTCAAAAATCAAGAATAATAAAGAGGTAAACGGCGGGTGAAGACTCTTTTCAAATTTGGGAACGTCTCTGACCTCCTGCAGAACGCTTTCAGTCTTTGCCTCCATGTTAACATAGTGGGCTTAGGATGTAGAGAACAGGTGGAAACAATTGGAAAGCAAATGATCAATTAATTGATTAAGCTTAAAAAAAGAATACACAACTTTTGAAATAATTGAGTAACCTTTGAAGTCTCGTCTTGTTTTAGTTTTTTTTGAAAAAACGTCCTAAATTCACTGGTTCTTGCTTCTGAAATATGAACATTTGCTGACTTTCTTTGTCCTAAATTATATTTCTTTGGGTTTTAGATTGTTGGTCAGACAAAACCAGCAAGAGCTGCAACAATATGTAGATTAATAAAGTAGAGATTGACAGAAAATAATTTTTATTAAAACTGTTTTTGATAAATGACTGATAAATCCAACTATCTACTTTGTCTCTGTTTCATAATTTAGTTAAATGAAGATCTTTGGGTTTTTTAACAGTTGGTCAGAGAGAACAAGACATTTGAAGACGTCACCTCATACTCTGCTTTATAGACTGAATGATTAATGAAAGATTAATTAAGTAAAGAAAATAATCCACACACTAATCAATAAATTAAATGGTCATTGGTTGCAGCTCTAATCTGAAGACATCAGGTTGGGTTTTTGGAAACTGTGATGGACACGCTTCACTGTCTATGGAGCAAATGATTCACTGAAAAAATCTAAAGAATTAATCACAGAATAATTGAAAATGTAAGTAAGCGTGCCCTACATGATTCACTGATATCGAAGCATTGTGGTTTTCAATTTCCAACACAAATCAAGCCTCTGCTGTGATCATTGAAGCTGTTGGGTGAAAATCTTGTTGCATATCTCGAAATGCCTTTTAGAAGATATTTAGACCATTTAGTGGGGTTTAAATGGATTCATAAAAGCAAAGATGTATTTTTCTCAGCCTGTAGATGACTATTATCATCTACAGGATGATGCTATTATCTACAACATATGCTTTCAGCTCAGACTGGTGTTTACATCCCACTGGTGCTCACTGTTTGGCTTTCTGTGAGTAACCTCTACAGTCTAACCTTCCTGGCTTTCTGAGCAGTGTGCAACTGTGTCTCCCAGCAGGCAGTGCTGCAGGACTAGGATGACTGGGAAGACCCAGACCAGCAACGTGACCAACAAGAATGACCCGCGCTCCCTCAACTCCCGCGTCTTCATCGGCAACCTCAACACGGCCGTGGTAACCAAAGGCGACATCGAGGCCCTCTTTGCCAAATACGGCAAGATTGTGGGCTGCTCGGTCCACAAGGGCTACGCCTTCGTTCAGTACGCCAGTGAGAGGAACGCCAGGGCAGCAGTGGCCGGGGAGAACACCAGGGTCATCGCCGGACAGTCACTAGGTAATGCTGTTCAAATGTTCATCATTGAATTCTGATTGAAATATATATATATTTTTTTTACATAAGAGAGAACTACACTGTATAACATGGTGCTTTATTCAACTAATAAGAGACCTTAAAGCTGTTCTCCAGTATGTCAGATGGATCCTAATTTGGATTTTTATATATATATTTATAAAAGATAATACAGAAGAGAACAAAGATATAGCAAGAGGTCTGCGGGGTGGCGGCTCTCCATCAGGTCCAGGTAGGTATGCCACAGTTGGCCGTCAGCGGTCCGTGGTTGGTCCTTTGTCGGCATGTTGTTCAGCAAGCAGAACCTGAGGATTTAGTGATGAGGGTTGTGTCATGGACCAGTGGTCTGTGGATTCTGTTTTCTTTTTCTCCAAAGTTCAAGTTTAAACGCCCAAGTAATAAGTGGACCAAAATGTTGTTGAAATGTTTACGTTTTTTTTAAGTTATAACATTTATTTTAATGGTATTTAATAACTTTATTTTGAAAAGTAAAATCCTTCACTTGCATTACAGTGTTAGAGACAAATACATGTTTCATCCTCTCGCATGTTCTGTTCAAACCAATGTAATATAATCGTTTTACAAAACAAAGCACTGTATACAACACGTAAAATTTAACTTGGAAAAGCAATAAAAACTAGATGTATATATAAAAACAAGAGTCATAAAAGAAGGAGTCAATAGCAATAACTAAAGACAATTTCATAAAAACAAGTCCATATAAAAAGAGGTTTCAGATTAGAAATATAATACAGATTTAGTCAGTTTGAAATCTTCTAGCATGTTATTTAAAACTATTATTTCTAATCAATATTGCCTGAAGACCTCAAGCTGCCATCTGGTTCATGGTGTTTATGGACAAAAAACGTGAAAATAATTCTGAAATGAAGAGGAACAGCTGGGGTGAAGATGCAGAAAACATGTTTTGGGGTTGAGCTTGAATGTACAGATCAGAGAGTCAGACGGACAGCAGCAAGGAGGAAACATTCAGATCTTGGTCCTCATGGGCATTGAGTGGATCCCTGTAAATCTTCTTTATATTACTTATTGATTAGGTCACAGCCTCCTCCACAGAAGACAAAAGTCCTCCCCGATCCCTGCTCTCGCATTAAAAATGAATAACAGCGCTGTAGGGTCACGTCTGTAATTCCACTCTGTTTGTTCAGATACTTTCATGCATTTTTGGGCTGTGAAATGACATATGGCAGTGGTAGAAATGCAAAGTGGAGCTGTGTTCACAGCAATTTGCTGTGTCTCAAGAACTATTGTTGTATTTTTGTAGAGCTGTATGACTGATACTCCTTTAGTGAAAGTAAACTGACTGGCCTGAGCCAACTCAGGTGTTGTCTGGGTAGTTTTGGCAGTGATTGGTAATAATAACATTAGTAAAATTAGACCTGAAGGAGCAAAAGATACAAACAGACAGACAATCAGGTTTTAAACAAAATCCAATACAAGCCAAACTTATTTGGAAACAAATGAAGCGGCACTAACATTATGACCCAAACAAGATGTGACATGAGCTTTAGAGGTAGTGGTTGGCAGATTTTTAAAACCTTTTTCCCGTCTTTATGCTAACCACATGAGAATGGTATCAATCTTCTCCTCTAATGCGCAGTAACAAAGTCTTATTTCTTAAAGCGTCAAAGGGTCGAGTTTGTAATCCTGAAAACTGGCTCCTTTATTTTGTTTTGCACAATGCATGCTTAGTCATTTTTAAGGCATCATTAAGGTCTTCACATCGGTGTCAATAAAGTGTTATGTTATAAATGATGGCCAGAAATTTGGGTTATGATAGAACCATCGATAAAAAATATGTTCATTTATCGGACCTGATTATTGACTGGAAGAATGCGACACATTTCTAAATACCTTAGTGCTTTATGTCATCACACCACCGAAACATTCACCCTGCTGTCAAAACAAATCCACGTCCCATCTGTCTTGTCCTGTTTGCATCGTTGCATCCACTTACAGGAGCTCCTCTCATTGTTATGCACACTGACAAACCAAAGCACAGCTACGCATTTCCTGAAAAACACGATTTCTTGAGAGAAAGGAAAGAGCGTCTAGCTGAGAAGATCTCAGGTGAACATGTGGCTCGTGAACAAAGGCTTCATACAGCAATAAAAGTGAAGTATTCCTTTGCATAGCGGGGGATATTGCAGCTCCACTGACTGCACTTCACAGTGTCCCTGTAAACACCGAGCGTCTGTGGACACATATGCACACACACACAATAAATTCAGTATATTAGCAATGCACCACAAGTGTCAGAGGTATACTAAAGGTGCCCACAATAACGTCTCTCTCTGCTTTGGTTATCATCTTTTCTGCCTTTATTCTGCTGGCCCCCGTGAAACTTAACCCTTGCATCAACATCTTTTAAACATGAACTTTATATTTGATTGGGGTTTGGAACTATATCGCCAAGAGGTGGGCGCAGCCATGCACAAGATATGAATTCTATATATTTTCTCCTCATTAAATCACACACAGGGAGGAGACAGGAGTGTGAAGGTATGACATGTGACAGGAGGGGTCACAGGGTCGGATTCAAACCTGTAATGTCCTGAGTGCACGGTATGCAGCTTGAGTTACCTCAACGTCTCGCGCTCGAGTAGATTTAATAGCCGCGAGATGCTGAAGCTCCAGCGATTGCTTTACTCAATTTAATTCCTTCGGACATGACTGGAGTGGCGACACATTGACTTTATGTAGTTCATGAAAATTAAAGTGACATTTAATCACACCGCCGGTTGGCCTAGACGGTAGCTATTTAGATCCTGATGAAGATGTCAGATGAAGAGTGCAGGAGAGGGTTTTGTTCTTGTTTCACCATCTCAGCATTTCTGCTTTCTGCTTTTGTGGCTATAAACTGGACATAGATGTATCAATACTTTAAGGTTCATTCTTCATAATCCGAGTTTAGTGTGATCATATATGCTTTCTCTGGTTCAAAGTGTGTAAGAGCTTTCATGTGTGACTGCTGTCTGGTGGTCTTTGAGCGCCTCTCTGTGGTTGAAAAGCGTCAGAACACCATAATAAATCCAAGGTATTCTGGGGCCTTTTTTAGTAGTGTTCAGGAACTGTAGGTTGCATAAAGATGATCTGCCCTGTGATGAATTCTTAGAAAAAAGGTGGTAAAGCATGAAAAATGAAAAAAAAACAATTCAGTTTTGGAAATTTGTTGTGAAAAGTGTCTTTATTTCATAATAGTGAACCATCTATCTGCAGGTCTGTCTGTCAGACCAGTCTAAAAATCTGTAGCTTCATTTAGTTGTTTTTGTAAAAAAAGATATATGTAAAATGTATGATACAGTGAGACTTAAACAATACAAGTTACAGTAAGGATATAAAATCAATGCAGACATTAAAGGAGCAGTGATTTAATTACATCTCGTGGTGAGGTTGCAGATTGCATCCCACTGAATACCGCTCCACTCATCACTCCCTTTCCAAGTGTTTGGTTTGTCCTTACTGGGCTACTGTAGAAACATGGCGGTGCAACATGCTGAACCCTGTGAAGAGGACCCGCTCCCTGTGATAATGCACTAAAGAAAACATAGTTATGAATATCATATTCCATTTCTGCCAATAAATTCCCATAAATCTACACACTGTTCCTTTAAGTATGATAAAAAGATGGGACCTGTTGGATTGTTGATGTAAAGATGGTTATTTTATATCAAACAATAAATTCTAATCTAGAAGTTACAACTCTCAAAACAAGGTTAATTTCCTGGAAGTGCTCACCACCTTGGCACAAAGGACAGACAAACATCATGTCCTGTGTTTTTTGATTGTGTTTTTTGATTCATTTATGCTTCTGTGTACCAGGCAGTTCGTTCAGGCTTCACTATTCATGCATCCATGACTTTTCCATCTGCATGAACACTAGATGGTGCTGGAAGAATGTCCGTGAGGGCAACGCCACCAAAACGAGGACATCTTATTCAGTTTCTCAGCATGTAAAATTCATTCCTGTCCTCAGTAGTCAAACTCACGCAGGGCTCGCCTGCATCCTGTGCAGAATATCCGACCACATTTTTACATTTATAAGCTGCGTTTTGTCTTTGCTGTTTCAATAGTAGTTTAAAGCAGCTGTTGACACATGGACTGTTTGCTATTAAGATATGCCAATGATTACGTTCCTGCTGCCACTAATGGTGATTCAATGTGTTTCAAAATTATCCTGGAATAACCTCCTTGAATAAATCCCAAAAGACCATGAGCACACAGAGCGTTTAGTCCTCACATCATAAAAACTGAGATGCATTTTTAATATTTTTTCAAAGAAGTCAAAGTGAGGACATTGGTCGTTTGATTCAAGCGACTGTCCTTGAAGCCATGCATCCGTCACGCTCGGCCTCCATCTTTCATCAGCTTTTAGTTTCTGGTCTTTTCTTAGCGAGAACAAAGAAGCTGCGGGACCATTAAGACATCAAGCTGTGTGCGAGACAGCTGCAAACCCCATTGTCAGTGTAATTAGATATTACAATTACAAGGCTTCATCTACAGCAGAGCTCTACTGCTGCAACAGCTGGGGAATCAGTGGGCAGAGCCCCAGGTGCTCTGCTTCTTCAGTCTGTCTCTTAAGTCAACAGCCCCTTCACTTAAAATTAAATTTAAGAGAGAGAGAGAGAGTTTTATTTTGTTAAATGTATGTTGAATTCTGTCTGTGTGAGTCTGTGAATCATAAAGCAAGACATACAAACGTACATTACTTTATACCATGCGCCACAAATTCCATCTTTTTTTCATTCACTTTACTTTGTTTGTGTGTTTTTTGATCAAAACATCAGGCAAATAAAGCTCAGTTGAACTGAGAGAAGCATCTTTCCATAAAAAGAAAATAATTCATTAGTTGAACACAATACAGATAAACATTGTGTGTATGAAAAATAACTACAAAAGATGTTTGCTCTAATTTGCAGCCCATTTGAGTAAACAAATGGATAAAACAGATTCAGGATAAAAACAACATAGCGACTGTAAACATATGAATATGCATGTCTGTATTATACATGACCAGGTATGTATTGACATGCGTAATTGTAAAATTGTATGTATGAGTGTATAATATGTACGTGACCAGTGAATCCATCAAAACATCATTTAATGTTCACACCTTTGTTGGTGCACTAGCTAATATTTTCCTATTAACAATGGGTCCAAATGAGTCATTGTAATTGTAATAATGTAATCATCACTCGACTCTCACTGCCCTCATTGCGTCTTTCTCCTGCACCAAGCTAACGACGAGCTGGTGAACATAGTGGAGCATTTAGCAGCTGAAGAGCCAGATATTTCCCTCAGGAGTTGGTGGAGCGCTGAAAGGAGAATGAATATTGATATTGAACATTTGTGTTAACATGCTAATGTTCGTCAGTGTTTGCTGTTTGTTTTAAAGAGGCAACTGTTTGCTTTCACCTATCAGCTCTATAAGGTGATATTATTTTAATGTTCCCACCAATGTGGCCAAAAAATCTGTAAAGTCATATTGTTATATGACAATATATGTATGAACATTAACATACAGAAACAAATACTCACAATGACATGCAAATGTACTGTATTGTGTTCTGTTATGTGGACACAGCTGCTGTTGATGACACTATTTTCTGTACTTTTTCATTAAATCATTTTTTTTTAAAGCATTATTTATATACCTATAGGTAAGGGAATTTACATTTTACAATTTAAAAACATGCATGATTAAAGCTGCCCAGAAAAGTCAATTTATTGATTTAATTTCAATAATAATCTCAATAAATCCATAGTTTTCAATAGAAATGAATACCTTTTAGTTTTGCACTGTTGGTTGTAATAAACAAGATATTTTGCTTTTTAAGACGTTTCCATGATGGCAACTTGTGAGCCAAACAATAAATTGAGAAGATTACTCGACAACAAAAGTAATCGTTAGTTGCAGCCATATACACGTCATGGGTATTTTACTGGCTGATTCCAGTATGTTAGACTCTATATGTTTGAGTACTTTCAGGCCAGTAAGTGTCTGTATTTTCAACACAATTGATAGGTCACTGAACAAATGAAACATGAAAATATCCAATTAATTAAAACTACATGTCCAAGATCTTTTGGTGTTTAATTAAATGTTTGTGAGTGGGGTGATGGGTGCCTTGTTGGTCGGGGACTAGGGGCTAAAATCCTGGCTATGGTCCAATACAAAAATAAATAAACTATTGTAGAGCAGAGTTTAATCATATTTGTCCTTATTCTCTTCCTTCACTTTAAATTGCTCCTTTCTGGTCACATACATTTCGCATTTAAGGGAAGAGAGACTTTTTGGGAGTCAAATAGTCTGAAAGTATCACCCATAAAGCATCATATTAAACGTGTTGTAATTTCCTCACTGCTCAATCTGCGCTGCACAGAGACAAACACATGTAGTTCAAATCCTGTCTTTGGAGGAGAGAGGAGTATTTTGATAAGAGAGTGTTCTGATAAGAGAGAGTTCCCCCTGGAATAGTTCGACAATGGTTTGGTCCGAAGCGGCTCCGCTCTGGAGCTGAAGGTGCACGCGCAGTCTAGCTTTTTTTAAGGGAGAGAAAAGGAAGCAAAAGTCTGCCCGACCACAGACATCACCCGCGTGTCCCCTCTCGTGACATGACCATGTACAAAGGCAGGCGTCGCAACCTGAGATGTGAGTATGAGGCGTCACGCTCTCGTGACGAAGGAGCTTTAAATGTGGCTGAAGTTAATGCTGCTAGTTTGAAGGCAGCGTTGGTGAAATATTGTACCAGTTTGAGATACTACTTGTACTTAAACTTGACGTATTTCCATTTTATCTTAAAGAGTATATATATATATATATATATATATATATATATATATATATCTGAAGGATATAACGTTAGTTACTTATCAGATCAATATTTAATACATTAAATTGGTATTTTTTAATATAACTGTATAGAATTTTAATTAGTTGACATTTGACATAATTTGGATGGTGATGAATTAAGAAAATGATTCAAATGATAAAAGTAAAACGTTGAGTGGAGCCATTGTGCCTTATTAGTACTTTTAATTTTGATACTTTAAGTACAACTTGCTGCTTGTAGTCTTCTCGTGTATTTTTTGCTTGTGTAAGATTTTGAATGCAGAACTTTCACTTGTTAAAGAGAATCCTTTTCATTGTGGTATTGCTGTTTTTACTTAAAGAGATCAGAGTACTTCCTCCACCACTGCTGTGTGCAGGCTTCTTTGCAGTGTCTTCATGATTGAAATCTGCATCTCCTCCTTTCTGTTGCTCAGTATGTGTCAGCATGTACATTTGAAAATTCTAGGGAAGTAATCCCTATTTTATGTTAAAATACACTGTAAAATATTGCATTGTAGCTTTAATAATGAATGGGAATTAAAGCATGGGGACTGATGCAAATCCCACTGGATAAACATTTACATGGCTAATAAGCTAATCTTTTACCAATTCAGACAACATAAATCCCCTTTTCATCCAGTCTTTGCACTATTATTTTTTTTTTGCAGGAATTGTGTGAAATGCAAATTTATCTCTGTGACTCGATCACAGGCAGGAGATTGCTGCATAAAGTATGTAACATTCATTTGAATCTATTTGGTGGCTGCAGTCAAAAAGAATACAGTGGTGTTGTGATGTTCAGAGCGTGTGTTCAGTGCAGAAGTGCCTTTGAGCAAAGTACTGGAGCTGCAGTGGTTGGTTGCACATTCCAGCTCCAGGTGAGGTGTGCACGTGTGCACATAAGAGGCTGAGGGAGATATTTCTGCATTGTTGGCAGATCTGCGGTTAAATGAATAATTTATATCTCGTATATCAACATCTAGATTGACTGATTCATGATCAGAATACATTATTTATACGATATGTGTTTTGCATGTAACCTTTTATTAATAATAATTTAATTATATAAAGTCAGGGCTGCAGCAATTATTTATCAAAAAGGCCTTTTTCACAGCGGACATTTTGACAGAAACTAATCAACTAAAAGCCGTGCGAGTGAGGCAGCATGCACATAGGGTGCTGCAGGGATGACTTATTTTTTGTTGGCCAACCCGGAAGTTAGCATCACCCTGGTTCCCTCCACAAAAAGCAAATGGGATTTTTCCATTGAATTTTGGATTAGAAATAAACTCTGTGGCAAACAAACGTTTGTGATACTTACACGTTTTGTTCAGCAGGATAATCTTAATCCTTATTTCAGGCGTCTAAACCCACCAGACGAGGGAACCGGAAGTGCGAGAATGCTGACTCATTTCCAGGTTTTAGGGCTCATTCCTGCTACACTCGATCAGGACCCTGAAACCAATGCAGCTAAATGGAATTCAGCCATCATCCATTTCTATTATTCACACCTCTGCTTTTCCTACTGTGGCATGACAAGATGGCTCCCTGGAACGAAGGCTGATTAGTCTGACGATTATTTCCCCAATTAGTAAATCAATCATTTGATGAATAAAATGTGAGAAAACAGGGAAAGCATCCATTGAGATTTCCTATGGTCCTTGTTTTGTCTGACCAACCATCAAAGTCTAATTTACTGTCACATAAGACGAACTACTGAACTTATCTTAACAATGGAGAAGCTGAAATCTGAGAATATTTGAAACTTCTCTTCTTTTTCTAACCTGTTAAACCTTTTCTGATTCCTCTGGTGTGTGTGTGTGTGTGTGTGTGTGTGTGTTACCTAATCCTTTCATTGATCTGATGTCTAAACACGTCTGCTGCTCAGTGTTTCAACAGTCAACAAGGAGGCCAAGTTTCAGAGCAGATGTACAAGTAGTTTCAAGCAGCTGTTGGGTTTGTTTCCAGCTGCTTGCACAGATTCACCAGCTTGTGTTGAGGCGGAAGTGATGGACCAGCTCCTGGGCTTAAAACGTTTCGAACGGTTGCACCTAAGAGCCACATAGTTACATCATAAGACAAAGAGGAAAAGGAGGAAAAGTGTATGAACAGCTCAGGAGAGATGAAAGACTAAATTATCTTTACCTCAGGCTACAATATGCTCATCATGGTTTAATGCAAAAATCAACTCGTGACAATGTTGAGATGAACCACAGGCGTGAAAACATTTTACCTTCTGTATACTGCTGCTCTGAAGAACCATTCACGCACTATTGCGTGTATTCTCAATGCGATCTATTGAGCGCAGTCAACCACACGTCCGGCTCTCCTTAATGGACCACAGCTCAGCAGGTCTAATGGAAATAATTGTATTAGATCCTCGGGAGCTCAGGGACCGGCTGCCAAATTTATGGGCTGCCAAGTAACCATTTTCCTTAAGAGGGCGAAAGAGCAAAGTACAAGGAATTCATTAAGGAAGGACGGTAATTAATCCACGCTTTGCCTTGACGACACGATTCTCCACCATCCTGATTGGTGGAATCAGTCAGGACGTAATAAACGATCGGTGCGTGTAGCTCAGAGTTGCATAATGTCAAGTAGCAAGGTAATAGTCTTCAGTATTTAGCATTGACAGGATAGATGAAAGATATCTGCAGTTTATGAGATTAGTGAGAACTTTAATTGACGGTATCTCTAAGTACAGTTTGACCAGCCTAAATTGAAGTTTATTTTAGATTTCTGTAATTATATTCTTTCAAGTAAGAACCGTGGAATTGTATTGAGAATTTAAAGATACTGTAAATTCCCAAATAGTGGACGGAGGCTTCTTCTTTTTTTTAATTACATTTTTTATTTTTTTAACCTTCACTGCGGACACCAGTGCCTTCATTTGAAGCAGGCTTTTATTAGATAAGCATATAGAGAGGTGAAGTCCCGCTCCTTCAGGTGGACCACCATGGGACCTTATTTTGGGGGAAATATGTACGGTAGTCGATAGCGAGTGACCTTTTTTTTTTTTTTTTATCCTGTTTGAATTGCGCCACAAATTAAAAGATAATTTTGCACGTCAAGAAAGTTGCATTTTGTAGTAACACTGTTGAAGTATAAGACTGTGAAAAGACGTAATTAGAAAGACTCCACACCCAGAATTTGCGTAAGCGACATCACTCGCTGAAGTTTTGTTGTCCGTGTGTTTTGTACCGGGATGTACTCGCACGAAAAACGGTTCTTGCTCGTTCTTTTGCTTCCCGGCCGATAAAAAGAGTCGCTGGATAAAAGACATCAGGTAAGATGACGTGACATTTGTGCATGGAAAAAGCTAAGTTACTTAGCTAGCTAGCCAAGGTAACGGGCATTTAGCGAGACGAGAGGTGTAGTTCACTGATCGGGTTCACACTTCACTAAATGAAACTACAACAAGTCTATGACAAACTTTCTTGACTTGCAAAATTACCTTTTGAACTGACAAAACAATAGACAGTTGTGTCATTCATGATATAATTCAAACAGACTTTGCCTCTCTATTTGGTCATATTTTAGTAAGAAGCGTCCTTTTCAGATTAGCTCCTCTTTGCTCTGTTACTTTTTTCTTATTGCCTTATGGTTTTAATGCAAACTCAACACTGCTGTGTGTCTTTGTCATAAGTACGGTACTTCAAATGTAGCTAATGCCACTTGTCTTTTGGCGCTTATACGTTACTGCACAATACAGAAAGAAGGGCTGTAACAGGCATACACTGAGCGTTATGTTGTGGCTTCTCTGTTTTTATTTTGAAAAATATAATCATAATTTACCCAAAATAACTAAACAGTGCAAGGAATTAATTTGGACATTTGACTCTCAGTTTGAGCTATGTCATACTCGTATCTATCTTTGTGAAACCAACATAAGTATGTTGATAGACTTTCCAGAATTACATTCATTGTATCTGCAAATGCACTGTAACTAATATCAATTAAAATACAATCTGCAATGGCATTCTAAGCAGTAAGAACAATATTTCAAGATGATGTGAACAGAAGGTCATTATGTCCACACACACACACACACGCGTTAATCCGTACACTGTGTATACCCAGACACACACTCGCAGTGGATGCTTCCTCACCCTGTCACTCAGCCTGCCCTGCTTAAGGAAACACTCTCTCAGCTGTAATGAAAAGCCGAAACTGCCTGTGCCCTTGAGCTGAGCTCAGAGATTGTTCAAGTCCTCCCTGTCAGATTTACGGGCCGCGAGAACACAGCGTAGATTGAATCTGCGGCTGCTGTCATGCAGGATGTCTCTTAGTCGCTCATTTGTATTCACACAGGTGCCCGGGCAATCTCTTAATCAAATACTGCTCACCTGCTCTCGCGTAACGGCATCGACGGAGATTGTTCTGTTCCAGGAGTGATGCTCTGCCTGCCAAAGATTGTGTTTCGGTATTAGTGCAGGGAGGAAATGTATTCTCTCGTTCCTTTTCTCAGGCTGTATTACCACATCGCTCACCTCTTCTGCATTAATTGGACGGAGAGTAGGCTGTAGTTTAACATGGACAACCGCTGTCCTCCCAGCTATCCCTATTCCCAAAGTTAAAAGTTCCTTTGCACAGTCTCTTGAATAATCCCAGTCAAGAGGAAAATTGCTAATACACTATAGTTCAGCTTGTCGCGACTAAATGGAAGCAGCACAAGGGCTAAACAGTTATTTAGCTTTTAAACTAAGCTCATCCCAGTGGACTGACTAAGTTTTGTCTGCGCTGGTCCGGTTTTAATGACTCGTCCACGTCTCCAGAGACAAAGAGCTCAAGGGCAAGCTGAGCTGAGGGGTCTATTTATAACTAAAAAAGACACTCGGAGGTAATTTAGCACTGCTTCATTAATATGAATGAACCCAAACTGAGTCAGAGGTGCCCTGAGGTGGTGATGATTGTATTCTTAAAGGATCCAGTGTGGATGGATAAAACTGCTGCTAAACTCAGCCACATCTTTGCCGAAGGAGCCGTTCAATTAAATGGACTTGCAAACTAAACCTCTTACTTTAAAAATCTGGACATTGGACCTGCACTCGCCATCACCACCAGTGAACACAGGTGTCACCAGGACTGAAATCTTAAGGATTGCAACTTTAATTTTGTTCATTCTTATTTTTTATGTAATTAAATTTATATTTTCATTTGCTTTTTACAATATGATACTTTCCACTGAGGCCATATGTGATAATTATTTTGATATTGAGTTATTCTATACTTCTTCTATTCACATAGATAAACCCACTCTGAGGTTTTGTCACAGTGAAGATCGTTACCATTTTGTGCCACCTTTGCACAGGTGGAAACCTCCGGGTCTGAAAAGTAAAGCCAATTAACTTGTATTCTCTCCAACTCAATACACATTGTAAAGATGAGTTTATGGTCTCAATTGCTAGTTTCAAGTCTTCTTTAATACAGCATGATGTTCATTTAGTAAATTATGGTCCATTTAGAATAGACGATGAAGCCGGATATGCTTTAGGGCGTGACTACCGTGTGATTGACAGGGCACTACTACAATGTTATCCGGTCTGGGAGTTTTCTGTGTTTTCATCTTACTAATTTGGACCTTTTATAGTGTGTTTTAAGTTCATTTTGGTTGCCTAAAATGTCTTATTCAGCGGTGGGCTGTACTGAGTGCTCACACCCTCTCGTGTCACTTTTGGTTGCACAAAAAACAGCAGAAAAGCTCAAAAGGGTGATCCACAAACCACTGAGTGACTTCACTGACTATGGCAGCCTGTTATAGAGTCTATTCCTTTTCAACATTAAAAGCCCCACGAGTCGAGAGGTTGGCCAGTACTCTTTGTTGTTGTTGTTGTCTTTGAATTTGTCTCTGTGCTCACTCATGATGCCGCATACAGTTTACAGTATCAATTAAGTCCCAACTGGCTATTGCTTAGCAACACAGCCTCTATCTCCTCCATCTCCAGGCTCAACTTTTTAACAGATACACATACAATCAAGTCCGTCAGCCACACACAAGCTCACACACATTTGTTTCATATATGACTAATATAATGACTGTAATCAATCAGAGGCTCAGTGTGTGTCTGTCGGGGGTGTGGAGGGTTGGCGTTGTTCGTTTAGAGAGTGCTTTTTAGTGCGTCGCTCTCTCTTTAACGACCCCAGCAGGGGACCAGAGAGAGTAGAGCACACTTAATGATGTGAACCATTCCTCACGTCTTCCTGGAGCCTAATGATAATGATACAGACGTCCCTGTGCACTGGAGAGCGGCTTCATACATCCCGGATTCATTAGTCCATTAGGGAGAGCGAGGAGGGAGAGGAAGGGAAAAGTCTAGGCTCCAAACATAGCACAAAAGTGTGGTGTGTGTGTGTGTGTGTGTGTGTGTGTGTTGACAACAGAGATTTTGTATAATATAGTCTGAGATATCTTGCATTCTTTAAATTCACAAGCTCAGTGCATTAACAATGCAGCAAGAGATTACGTTATCATCTCCACCAGTGGTGGGAGACAAAAAGAAGAGGCTGAGGCTGCAACACTTTCTGCGAAATGACTCGACTTCAGCTCCTGTCATGAAAGTTGCCGCTGCGTGATCCCCAAAGCAGTTGATGCAAAGCTGATACTTTATTTCTGCAACTTTTTGAAGCTGTCGAGGCTAACTCATCTCATCAGACAGGGGTCTGCTCTGCTTTGTCGGCGTGTGCCTCTGTTTGTTTGTGTGGGAAGTATCTGATATTTGTTTTTGTGTATGACCTTGACTGAGCTGAGTTTGAGCAGAAGCAGCGCTGAGAAGCCGACGGACTGAACGCAGTCATAGCAGCTGGCTTGGCAGCTATAAGAGGCTGTCAATCATGACGAGCCATGTGGTGAAGTAGTCTGCTAATGCATTTGAAGGCAATTTCATTGTTTTTGACCAAGTTACTTCTTTTTTTTTTTACCAAAACTGTGACTCTGTCCTTTCTTACACAATCGATGTCTCAGTTGCCTCAAAGCCCTTAAAACCCTTTAAAAGTTTCCAGCCTCTCTGCTCGTCTTTGTCTCTTTGTAAGTTTCAGTGGACTGAAGTTAAATCACTGAGTGAATCAATGCTTTCTACCTTTATTCAGCTGGTTAATCTCATCACACAGAGCCCGACAGGCACAACCCTCTCTGCAGCTGCAGGGCTCCAACTAACAAATACTTTCAATAGAAGGCTACGTATAGATTTGTATTAGTTTATTAGTATTTATTTAGCTATAGCCTGTTATTAGTTGATTCATTCATAAAGTTGTGTCTGAGTCAAAATAATATTTATTATTATAAGTTTGGATTTGTCTTGAAAGTTAAAAGTAACTAATAATGAAAATTCATAAATGGAGGTATTGCAATTATAATAGATTTATACATCAAGCAACTAGTAAATCATGTAAATCAAACTATCTTTTAAGGCAAGATTCTAAAGTTCTTTTGACATAAAAATAGAAAATCTATAAAATATTGTCATTTATAGTGTTATGCATTATGCAAGTTTGCTGCAGTGGCAGTAAAAACCTTGTTCAGTATATGTTACAGTAGGGGTTTGCCACTGTTGCCCCCCCAGACATCCTCTCAGTGTGCCAAATTAACTATAAAGAGTTCCTGTTTGCTATTTACTCAAAAATGTCCAATCAAGATGTCATTGGATTGCTTTGAAACTCAGAAAAATGTGATAGTTCTTAGGCAAGTTCTGAAGCTATACAGTCAGGAGTGTCTTTTTTTTTTCTATGATTTTTAAGCAGATTTATGATTTGTTCGCATGGACATTGGGTATAATTTTATCCTCTGGAAGTGTAAGTTACGCTGAATCTAAAATGCATGTATGCGTGTTTAAGATTTGACTGAGATATGACTCAGAAAGAGCAGCTTAAATACCTAAATTGCCTCCATTAGCTGCCAGAGCGACCACCATGTTGTTGAGCGGTTCAAATCAGCGGGACAAACAATAAATTACATCCTGTTGTTTTTAGAGCGCCAGTATGTTACTGTCACTTTTTACCTCACTCGGTGTCTTTATTGTTTTCATAGTAAGTTGAAATAAAAGTTATATATAGATGATGCCAGGTCTTGCATTGTTTATAAGGCACTGTCTTATAAACATTGACTCAGAGTCTGCAGGGCTTCGATGCAAAGCTTCAGCCTTGAGTAAAGGAATGCCTCCATGACATGCATTTCTCCAAGATGGTGGGAAATAAAATGTAAGAGGTTACCGGAGAGGTGAAGTTTAGAAGACAGTGAGAATTAAGTCCGAGGAGTGAATCACCCCTTGAGGGATTGTCGGCAACGCTCTTTCTCTACTCTCTAATCTTTTTCTCTGTGCCCGTGTAATTAGCGGTGTCCCTCGTCTCCCAAAGTTTGGATACTGATGTTTTCACTTCAAAATGGAGAATATGTTCCACTTGAGTTTCTGTATTTCAAAGAAATATGTCTAAACAAGATTATTAGTGTCTGAAAAGATAAGATACAGATGCTATTGTCTGGAGACTGATTACATGGTATGGAGTACACACATATAAGACACAAAATGGTAAAGCTGACATATATTTCCTGTATATATTAATCTTGCACGGATCGTCTTCATTAATCAATACAAGAAATATATCCTTTCATCTGTAACATGTCAGCAAATAGGGAAAAAGGCTCATCACTGCAGAACTTTCTGCAGTTTTGAATCTTGTGCCTATTTTTGTTCCCAAACCCCTCAAAAATGTAAATGCACATTTTGTAGAATAGCAATCTCTCCAAAAATAACACTTTTATGCTCGGGCCCTCATCACATTTTGGAGATATGAGAATATGAACATGTTTGCATGTATTTGTACCCTGCAAGCCTTTCGCATGCAATGATTTGTTAACCCAATTTCAACAGTATTATCATTAAAATCATTAACATACATTTTTAATTGAGTTACAGTTAAACAGCTTGGAAGCTCATTAAATTGTGAAATTCATTACAACACATGAAAATATCATGTAATATTTTCACAATAGGCAAGACGATGCAGGTTTATAGGTGTTAAAAAAAAAGTCATTGTACATTTCTTATTTTACACAGGATTTCATTCTAGCTCCATTTTTTTATATTAATTTAATTTTATAAGGTGCTACTGTGTGTGTTTGCAGATATCAACATGGCAGGAGAGCCAAAACCATACAGGCCTAAGATGGGCTCCAAGAGGCCCCTGTCATCCCTCTACAGGTCTGTGTGAAACATGTGTCTCTTGTTTTACTGTGGCCGTCGGCTATTGCTTTGCTGACCTACTTTTCCCACCGTAGTTATATTCTGCTGTCTGGTCGGGTACTTCAGCAGGAACAGCCAATGTCCTAACTGTGCTATCAGTGTGTGTGTTATTACACATTCGCTGATTCTTGACATTTTAGTGGCTTGTTGGAGGCAAAGAAAAAACAGTGCACAGGAAGTGACATGGCCGACATTTTAAAGGCTAAAAGAAGAACAAAATAGCTGATCATTAGGGATTTAAAGGGATTTTTCGGTAAATTAGCGTATTTGCTTTCTTGCTGAGTGTTAGATGAGATGATTGATATCACTCTCATGTGTGTACGCTAAATACTAAATCTGTGTGGAAAAAGAAGTGTAAAAATGATACCGTGGCAGACGGTTAGCTTTGCGTAGCATAAAGACTGTTTCTGCTCTTAGCTAAAGAATATATTAAAAAAGGAAAGAATAACGTCACTGAACCCACATTGGTTCCAAGCCGGTAGTAATCTACATATCTTATTGTAATAGAGCATGTTTGTTATCAATAACTAACCAAACCATCACTCTGATAATGATATTTAATTATATTCAGGAGGGCTAACGTTAGCCAGGTCTCTCGATAATGTTTACTAATATTGTCAGGAGGTGGACGCTAATCGCCAAATTTGATATAAATCTGGACTTTTATACATTTAACACTGTAACAGGGAACTTGTTTTATCTTCACAGTGGCTATGAGTTTGACTATGACTACTACAGAGACGATTTCTACAGCAGGTATGTAAAGAGGCGTATCTGATGGTAAATAACACTTTGGCTGAACTGGTTCTTTTCCTTCACACCGTTTTTTTTTCAAACCCCATTTCTCCTGGTATTTTGCCTTTCACTGTTCAGCCTCCTTTCTCCACTTTTCAGATACAGCTACTTAAAAAAAGATGAGTTTTGAACAGAATAGTCCCAATTCCATCTAAGGCTAAGTAACTACATTATCATAAGCATAATGAATGTCATATTGGGGAGGTTTTTATTCCTTTCCGTTGGAATTACTAATGATGCTTTTATCCGCATAGGCGCGTACTGAATGTCAGATAGTCCCCAGGCTGGTCATCTGCACTGGCAAGGCAGAGAATGTATCTTCCCTCTGACATTTGCATTGGCTTGTTTACTTCCTTCCTTCGCAGTAACCCTGATGAGAGTTGAATCCTTAAGCTTTGAGTCGTTATTGCTACTTTGGCAATTTAATGTGTCATAGGCAAGTGGGAACAAGATTTGATTGAATGGCCGCTGCGTTTAATATGTACCTCCATCTATCGTTCAGCATGTCTATTAGGGGCTTTGTAAATGTTTCTTGTTGATAGAGTAACAATATCTAAACATGTGAGTGACTCCTGGAAAAAAATAAAAACACACCAGCACACTTTGCTGTTCAATGGCTATAATAAATCCAGAAATACTTCTCCCTGCTTGTAAAAAGATTACTTTTTCTGCACTGTAACTCCTCTTGTAACATTTCTGTTCAAAGATTGCTGCAACTTTATTTCTCATGTGTCTTCAGACTCTTTGAGTACCACGGTCGTGTCGTGCCCCCGACCCGTGCTGCAATCCCCATCAAACGTTCGCGACTAGTCGTCCCGTCCACACGCAGAGCCAAATCCTCCTTTCCCGTCAGGGCCTGTTCTTCCTCCTCCTCCTCCTCTTCCTCCTCCCGAGCGCTCAATGTCGGCTCCTCCATCACAGTACCTAAACGTATGTTCTCTTTGTCACTTTTTTCTGCTCTGTTTAAAGGGAGATTCAAGTTTAGTACAACTTAGGTCTTTTAGTTTTGTCATTTCTAGATTGTGATAAGAATATTCTCACCAAAATGATTCGTGAGATCTGAAAACTTGGCAAAACACTTTAGCAGCAGGGCAATCAGACAGGTTCAGGGTTGCAACTTATATTTATTTGTATTTATCAATTGATTAGTTTTTTTGATTAGTTCATGAATCATTTCATCTGTAAATTATCGGAAAATAAGGTAAAATACCCATCACAATTTCCCTGAGCCCAAGGTGACGTCTTCATTGTTTTGTTCAAAGAAAAGCAGTAAATCTTTAAATTTACAAAGCTTGTTTTGCATTTCATCCTAAAATGTCCAAGTGTATGTATGTAAATGTAAAAGGTATCGCTCATAGTGAGGAACCTAAAGACAGATATCATCTGACCCTGTTGTTCTCCTCCGCTCCTTGTAGCATTTTAGTGTTTTTTTTATTAGATCATTGTTTAGCTCTGCGGCTGTTTTAGTTCACTTTCACTGCTCTGAGGATCATTTTCAGTGGTAGCAGGCAAATGTTCTCAGAGAAAAAGCTCTAAAAACCCACAGTACACTACTGCTCTGCACCAAATGGCAGACAGACTCAGTTGGAGATTAACTCCTGATCATAGTGGAGCTTGTAGCAGCTAAAGAGACAGATATTTTTGAAGAACCAGATGGTGAGAGTGAACATTGGACTTACATTTGCCAGGTGGCCAGAAACAAATAAAAGGACAAACAGTTGGTTATTTACACATCAAGCAGTTACAGAGCAACATCAGCAACACATTTGTTAAATCAACTTTGTTAAGTCAATGTTGTGTTGCCCCCAAGTGGCCCAGAAAATCAATCAATACTTTGACATTTTTGGAAATATACTTAATTGCTTTCTTGCAGAGAGTTTGATGACCTGGCTCCGTCTGTTAGTAACTAAATAGACCCACAAAGCCCCTAGAAAATCTAAAATTAAAAAAATGTCAAAGTACTCTTTAAGTTGGTGAAGACAGCGTTATTATAACTGATGGGAATGACTGCAAAAATAAGATTCAGATTGTATGAAACCTTTTTTTTTATAATTGTTCAACAGTTGCCTTTGCACAGCTCGTAATCTCACTCTTACTAATCAGTATTCTCCACATAATGCAACGCCGTAAAATATATCATTGGCTTTGGCTTCTATTCGAACGCCCGTTCACGACTGTGCCTCAGCTACATTTCTGGCAACGAACTTGGCTACTGAAACTTGCTTGAGCAGTGCAGTAACTGTTGTAGCCGTGTCTGTCTCCTCGTCACACATCACATTAATTATGCTTTTAAACTTTATTTATGTATGCGCACAGTGAAGACAGACCAGCTCCAAACAATCAAGAAGGAGCTGTCACAGATCAAGACCAAGATCGACTCCCTGCTTGGAAGGCTGGAGAGGATTGAGAGGCAACATCGCTCTGACGGCGGTGAGATTCGACAGAGGGGAGGGGAGGGGAGGGGAGGGGAGAAGCATGCATATATAGATGTGCAAATGAAAGACACACACACACACACACACAGCAAAGGGAAACTAAAAAAATACTAAAGCTTTATAGAGTGGCTTGTCTGAAAGAAATCGTTCTGTTAGTGAAAGTAAGATGTCAGTTCAATAAATCCATTACGCTCTGATGTTGACTGCCCGTCTCTCTTTCCTCAGACATGCAGAGGAAACAAGAGGAGATGTGTGAGTGTCTCCATGGTGATGCAGCAGACCGCTCTGGTGGAGAGGAGGCGGAGGGCACCGCCGAGGTGGAGGCAGGGGAGATGACGGACGGCGGTGAGGATGACTTTGAAGATGAAGGCACCAGCGACATGGTGAGCTGGTCAAGTAGACATTTACAGTCTCAATAGGAGTGGGGGAAAAAAGTGTTTTCTTGCATCTCAATGAAAAAAAGCTGAGCTGTTAATCAATGGCTGAATAGCCTCTCAAGCTGCCTGGCCATGGTAAAGCTGTCGTATGCTCATAAAAGCGTTCCAAAAATATGTAATTTAAAATATTATCTGGAAACCCAGTTGCTCAACCAACTCTGTATTTTCTGAGGAAGAAATGTAGCTTCATGTATGAGAGATTAATGGACTTTTCCTTAACGTGTCCTCTTTCTCTGTATCTATATATTTTTGTGTCCTTATTTATTGTGGAAAAATCAACATTATTGTAACCTTAAAAGCACTTCTAAATTCACTTATTCTCATATTTTGCTCATCAAAAGCCCCCTATGTGACATTACAACAAACATACATGTTAATAAAAACCCAATTTCATTGTTTCATTTAAAATGATTGTGAATTGAAGAAGGGCCAGTTATAAGAATGGATGTTTATCTCACTGATATCTCTTTCGTTGTTGTTTTTCTTTTAATCGCAGATAGAGAACCACATATCGGACATTGACAACTGAGTAAGGTCAGTGTTTAATCCCTGCTTAACAGGGAATAATTCTTTATTTATATGGCATTTCATTTTGTGAATAGACTTCTAACAGAGTATGGACCACAGTACCCCTTTTCAGTGCCCAGCCACTTGTAGGCAGCAGCAGCAGCGATGCTGAAGATTGTCGGCTTATTTTCCACTTTTAAGCAGAGTGAGAAACGCTGCTCATTCTGTCCTCTAAATGGGCCGTCATTCTCTCCGTCTGGGTGCGTAAAGTAACGGCAGCTTCTCTGCAGTTATCACTGATGACTGTCTGAACCGCCACAGAGATATGACTCCGTCTCATCCGCACTCTGCATCAGACGACATTTAAATCCCCTGATTTTCTTTGTATGAACAAATAGCTTTGATAGATTTTATTTGCCTCTTGGCTGACTTTTCCTCCCCGCTGTCCTCAAGTGCCTGATAACGGGAAATCTTTTACAGCCGATCTGAACATGATGGTTAAGATGGTAGCATAATGAACTGCTTGTCCTCAGGTGCACATCTCAGTGGTTGCAGGTAATATCAAAAGCATTAGTTTATTATAATGTTGATCGCAGCCCCTACCCCTCCTCTGTTTTTCATCTTGCAGATAAAGCAGCTTATAATGTAGCTACCTTTTCTACATAGGTTTCCTGTGAAAGTAAATAGTATTAATATTAATTATCACTGCTGTCTGTCTTGTATTCTCTTTATTTTCAAGTTGGGGAAAAGGGGAGCCTACCATCCAAGAAGAAGGGAGAACAGATGCCAGCAAAACCTTCTTGATCAAGAAGGTGTATTTGAAATTTTAGGAAAGCGATGACGGGAGTGACTGACAGCAGAGGAAGAGTTTTTCAAACTTGTTTTTTCGCTTGTTTGCCTCATTAGAACATGACACTCCTGGTGTGTACTTCATCTAAATGCTGGTTATAAATATTCTTCAGACGACTGCAAGGTCACCTGCAAAGAGCAATCTATAATTGCCCTTCAAGCTGATTGCCTTTCTGGAAAGTAAGGACAATATATTGTGTTCTTAATATATTGTGGTCTGTATTGTGCATAAAAATACAGTTACGTTGTCAGTCAGAGGAATCATGAAACGCCCTCTTTTGTTGTAATGTTTGTTCTGTTTCTGTGCATTGAAAACTGTGACGAGTCGGGACGCTGGCAGCGAGAGCAGACTTGATAGTTATGTGATTTTTCTTTGTTCGTACATTTAACTGAAATGTAATTTATTCAGAATGTCTCCACACTGTTTGTCATCCGTTTTACATAAGATGCATTTTGAATTCTGTTTACATTCTGTTTATGGTTGACAAAAAATTACAATTTTTTTTACTATCGGCATGTTAAAAAATGTGGCTGTTATTATGGATCATTTGTATTCATTGCATCTGTTGTACAGCTATGGATGATAGCAGTTTTTGAAATAAACCCGGTCCTCCCAAAAAACATAAAAAAACAGCCTGCCAGAGTGTTGTGGCTTTGTTTTTTTTAAAACAATCGGGGAGGGGAAATGCAGTGTTTCTGTTTGGTTTTCTGGTCAGTAGATAAAATATTTATATTTATGTACAGCTTGAAAAACAACGTAAACAATCTTTTTAATAACCTTGTATGACACGGGAAGCCGTATTGGAAAGTTTCTACCTGACTACACTTAGGCATCTTCATCCCTACCTCCATGTTGCTTATCTGTCGAAATATCTAAACAACTATTGAATGGATTGTCATGGGACTTTTCTTCAGCCATTCATGCTCCCCTGAAGATTAAGTACAATTTTGATGTAGTTGGACTTTCATGCTATTTTATTCATTGCATTGAGCTTTTCTCACTATTTTTTTTTTTTTCTCACTATTTCTGAGTCCAATTGAACATTTTTGCCAAATTCTTTTAGATATCGCGTTCACGAGAATGCCGGACGACGAACCCGAAAACATAATACCGGCCATGGCTGTCGCTGCTGCGGAGACATAATAATCGTTAATAACAGTCACAGAGCACATTTTCTGCATTGAGTATACAGTACTTGGTATATTTTCCTGATTTTACTTACATATTTTTGCTAAAGTAACATTGTCAATGAAGGACTTCTAACGGAGTATTTTTATAACATGGTATTTGAAACTTTACTTAAGTAAAGAATGTTTCCTCCAACCCCGCAGATCTGTGTCCCTCAGGATGAATTGTAAGTTTAATTAGTCCAATACTTTAGTTTATGATTAAAAAATAATTGGCATTCCCTTCAGCCTCAGCTGTGCTTTGTGTGTAGTTCTATCAAATGCTAACACACTAGACTAAGATGATAAAGGCGGTGAACGTTTAAACCTTCTTAACATCAGTATGTAAGCATTATCATTGCTATGCCAAAGTAAAACATCACGGTGCCTCTAGTTTACTTCTGAGTAACTTTTCTCTCCACCTTCAAACCATTTTCGAAACAAAAGGGAGTGGCAAGGTGAAAATAAAGTTGATGCTAAATGTACACTCCACTCAAGTTTAATTATAGCATTCATATACATTAGTCCTATTCTATAATTGGCTTTGAGAATATTCATCTATTTCTTTTTTAGTACATTGCCCTTGAAAACTACATGCTTATGAGCGATAAGTGGTGGTGGGGCAGCAGCAGATGGCATTTCTAATTCACTCACTTCATTAGCGCCAGATCATCATTTTCACAGGTTAAGGAGGGCCATTGGCTGGTTTTCAGGTATAATTGGCTCTATCATCGCTGGCTAGCAGCCAGTGAGTACAATGATCAGTCATGCAGCTCCTCTAATACGGACAATGTTCAGCGTGTGATGAATTGAATCAATCACCGGCCTTTCACTGCTGGAGGAGTTATGCGTATAAGAGGGGTCAGGATCTTAATACATCTGTGATTAGCCATACTTGAGCGAGGATACACAACTTGCAGCAAGCTTTGTTTCACAGGCCTTTAAATCAAAGATGGAGCTAATGTTCAAGTTTTATAAATTATATCTTAGTGAAAGCCAGCATAAAGAGCTATTTACTGTATATTTGACAAAATGGCAAAGTCTTCCATCATCAGCTAAAGTCCTTCTAACTCTTTGTTCTTGGTCAAAGTTGATTATTTCACTTTGACTCAAATTACTTTTCCCTTCACACTATTTACTGGATACAATTTGTCACATATTTGTTTGTGTGCTTGACACTTTCAAGAGTTTAAAAATAATTATTTTGTATAACTTTTTCGTAGAGGCCAAAATCCAATATTGATTCTCTATTGGCTTTTTTTTCTTTCTTTTTTTCAATTCTGGTTTGGAGATTCCTATTAGTGTTGGTTTAATTAAATAGACTGTGCCCTTAAAGATTCTACTGTATGGTTGTGAGGCATCATAGAAAGATAGACAATAAATAATTAACAAATAAATAAACAACAGAGATCATATTCAGTTGTTCACACAAATGGCAAGAGGAAGAGCAAAGAGTCATTTAAGTTGAAGACTAGAATGTTATGGTTGCTTTGAGATAAAGGCATCATTTCTATTATACACAAACATCTTTTCTTTAGCAGGCATAAAATATTGTGTTTTTCATGCAACGATTGGTTGCATGAAACGCTGGAAACGGTCTGTTTCTCTCTGTATTTGCCCGATTTTTTAATGTGCGATTGCTGCCAGGAAGGGGGGTACAAATTATGAGGGAAGCAGCTGGTGCTTAAAAAGAATCAAGAATGAAGATGTGAAAAGCTGGAAGCAAACCCATATGTCCTTTATTTTAACTGATGAGTAAACACAAAGAAACAATGTCAGTTAAACACAAGGAGTGAAGGGAGCAGGTACAAAAACATAGTTATGATGTGTGAGTGATTAACAACATGGGGCTGAAATTAGCAAATTTATAATAAATGCTGTAAAACTTCAAATGTATATGGTTTACATAATGGAGAGTCAATGTTTGTGTATTTTCTCTTTTTTAAAGTTTACCCCTAGTGCAGTAAAAAAACCAATATCATTATCCCAAGTATATACAGAGTACACCCAGTGGTGGAAAGTAACAAGTAGGAAAATGTATATGTTTTGTTACTTCTACTCCACTACATCTCAGAGTAAAATATTGTACTTTTTACAAAACTGCATTTGATTTATAAATTAGCTACTATTTATTTCACAGATATAGATTATTATTAAAAAATATTATCAACAAATAAACTATGATATATTATTATAGATTAAGCTACCAGCAGTATATAAAGGAGGCTAACTAGACGCATCACTATAATCCAGTCATATAATAGGTCAATATATGATTATGAAGTGAGCCATTCTGCATAATGAGTACTTTTACTTCTAGGCATACTTTGAGTATATTTTGATGCTGATACTTTTGTGTACTTTTAGCTAAATACAGTTTTGAATGCGGGACTTTTACTTGCAACAGAGTATATTTCTACACTGTGGTATTAGTACTTATCTGAGTTATTCTTCCTCCACTGGCTATGACGCGTCTGAACACAGATGCCCCGGATGTTACCGTTGACTACGTCATATAAACAGGACGTACGATGCTAAAGGCGGTTATTTCAATTATCCGACAGTAAAAGAGGCTCAAAACAAATAAAAACAAACGTTTTAACGAACGCACGAATCCTGGCATTGGCTGTTAGAAAATACAACACAACACTTGTTGGCTGTTCCGGCTTCCGTAACTGTTGTTTGTAAATGTTAACCTCCTGAGCTAGGTCGCGAGTAAACTTTTGCTAGGATGCTAGGTTAACTTAGCTAAAGGTTTTCGGGATGTGTTTGCAAGTTCCATGAGCCTGTAGACTACTTAACGGTTACACAGTCTACATTACAAACGTGTAATTAACGGTAACATAACTGGCTGCATGTCGTCGTTATGGGAGACAAGGAGCTGAGTCTTCTTGACAAGAATATAACAAGGTAACGTCATTGTTTTTGTTTATTTTATTCACTGGACACATGTTCACATACTGAGTTGTATGAAACGTTGAATTCATTAAATTTGCCTTCAAAACATTAGTAAAAGTGCAGATATATTTATATAGCTGTTATACTTTTACCTCAGTGGAGCCTTATAAAATACTTAAAACAATCTGAGATAGAGAAGTCATTCACATAGTTCATGTCCACATTAAGCTCACAACCTGTAAGAGGGAAGTAGATTTTTGTATATGTTACCTTGATTTTTTTTTTACACTTTTTTTAAGTAGGTCTGGGCACAAAATGTCCCTTTTTTTCGTCCATGGTGAATCTGTCGTTTCACCTTGTTTCTTTCTGCCTAGTTTGCTGGATGTCCCCCTGAGTCCCACTGTAACATCACTCAATCTGCACTGCAATCACATCCCCGGGATCAAGGGCCTGACCTCCGCTTGGCACCTATGCCACTTGGACCTTTCCTCCAATCGCATTTCTAAGATTGAGGGTCTAAGTTCCCTCACTTTCCTGAGGACTTTAAATTTATCCTGTAACTTAATCACCAAGGTTGAAGGTGAGTCTTTTGCCACAGTTTTACTCTGGCGATAAATGTTTCAGCTTTGTGGGTGTTCTCCAAGTAATAATTCTTCATTACAGACTCTTTGAGCTGTGAAATCATTCAGTTGTTAATGTCCCCTCCCTTTACCTCAGGACTGAATGGCCTTGTGAACTTAACAAGATTAAACTTGTCCTACAATCAGATAAACAACCTCACTGGTGAGTTGAACACCGACTGACCATTGTTGTGTCATTCTTTCTCTGCGCTCAAATATAAACATGAACAAGTGACTGACATGTCAATACCCTTGATTCCTGATGTCTTTTTTTTAGGCTTGTTGTATCTTCATGGCACGGAATACAAGCTGAAGCACCTCAGTCTTCACGGCAACGATCTGGACAACATCGATCACCTCCTGCAGTGCCTGCTGGGATTGCAAAGTTTAAGAGAGGTCACTTTGAGCCAGGACGGCAGAGACAACACTGTGTGTAGGTCACCAGGTAAGTTGTAACTATTGGTTTGACTGTAATATTACTGTAATATTACCTGTAGATATTTACTCAGGTAAACTTTCAGTCTTTCACCTTCACTTCCAGGAGTATATATATCCATCTATGCCCATCCTCATGCACAGCCTACATACCTATGTGTACTTCTACTTCAATCTGTCAGCAATTTTCTTATTTTCCTTTCTTACTCATCCCACACTCTTATTAAACACAAAAATATGCTCATTAGAACCAAGCAAGCTTACTTTTACGTTATTCCCATCAAGAAGGGAAAGGACTGGAGCATGAAACCGAAGTGAAGTCATACAAAATATCAATTAGGGGTGATACATTTAATTAATTTATTCAAAATTTGATAGAATTTGTCTTTTTGGATCCTCAAAGAAAAAGTCAACCTTTCCATTTTGAATATTTTACTCACAAAAAAAACATGCAACAAGCTTGTAGTTGTTTGTTTGGGAGGGATGTATTTCCAATTTTTTAAGACGTATATCCCTGAACATGCTTATTGTAAGGTGCTCTGGACAAAAGCATCTGCAACACCTGTGTAATATATTGGCATAAGATTGACAGCCCTGCATATAACCTTACCAAATAATGCTCTACAATGCTCTAAGGCTTTATATTTTGCTGTTGTGTCCACCACATTTCTATTAATGAGGGTAGACTAAATATGAGAAACACCTCTCAATTCAGCAGCATCACAGACTCCAGAACCAAAATTCTTCAAAACTGTTTGAACGATACAATCCTCATGAAGCTAGGATTTATTAAAGTATAGCGATTAACCTGCCAACTGAGTTTGTAGGTTTGATTTGTGTGCTATAAACGACTGATTTTTTTTCTCCTCTCTCTGTCGCTGTCTCGCTCTCTTTCTCTCTCTCTTTCTCTCTCTCTGTATAATAATGAAAGCACAATGGAAATCAGTGGTAGTTGACAGCTACAAATGGTAATAACTGCTATATTTATCTCTTTACACATCTTATGTCGGTTTATTTTCATAATTGTATTGACTGAATTCATATGAATGTAAAATCTCTGCCGTGTTTTCCTTTTAAGTTATGCTGTGCACTCATTATCCATATCTCCCAGTTCATGATTAATTCACAGCAGTAGCTGTTGAGAGCAAGTATTTAAATCCATGAGGACACACTTAAATTATTCTTACAACCGTTGCTGTCAATATGTGAAGTTACACTTCTAGTGCTCAGTTCTCATAGTGCATATGAGGATAGTACACAGAGGAGAAGTTAATCATTAAGATATAGATTATTTGATGTTGTGCAACATAACCACTCTAACACCTGCTGCTTTAGCCAAGCCATAAACAACTAATGTGACACTAATATATAATGGAGTTCGTGGATGGTATTGCAGCTCTTTCCTTGTCAGGTTTTTGTAATGCATGTGTGTCTGTCTTGCTGCAGGTTACAGAGAGATTGTTATTCAGTCGTTGCCACAGATCTCTGCTCTGGATGGTCTGGACCGGCTGGGAAATCCATCACATCTAGGTCTAGGTAGTCCCTGTGATATCCCCGGTCTGGAGGACTATGTGGACCTCCTGCTGTCCTCGGATACTAGTCACAATGAAGCGGTAAGTTTTGATGCCATACCACCATCAGTAGCCTTATATTTATACGATTATATTTCATTTAAAATACCATCTTCAAGTTAAATTTTTTCTTAATTCAACATTTATTTAACCAGGAAGAATTTTGAAACACACATCTGGCCACCATGGCAGCATAGAAATGTAAACACATAGTCACAGAAGAACACGCGGCATTCATTTACAACATGTATATGTAGCACGATAAAATCGGACACGTGTTTGTAAAATTCATATACACATGCATGAAAAAACGTATGATCTTCCGCTGCAGAGCCTGTCCTTACTTTCCCAAAATGTTAACAGAAAAAAGGTCAGTATTGTATACTGAAAGTCTTTGGGAGACTTATTTAACTAGGTAACCTTGCTGTGAAGTGATGGTGCTGATCATTGAGCCACTGTGTCATCATACAGCCAAAGTAGTGCTTGCAAATAGCAGATTCCCAGTGGTCACTGAATGGCTGAAATATTATGTTGTTGAGGTATCCACCAATAATGTCCGAGACACGCTACACCCTAGAAACTATCTTGCTATTAAAATAATTAATACACCAATTGATTAGTCGATTTAATGCAACTATGGTGGGGTTCCTGTAGTCTCCTAAAGGTAAGAGTGCTCTTCCCCTGGGATAGGCTGACAGTAAGGTGGGAGGGGGTATCGGTTACGCAGCTAGGCTGTACACCTTTTCAATGTAATATAGTGGATTTATGCCAAGAAAATAGAAGTTAAGGAATCTAATATCTTACCAATAACTTGCTTATTAAAAGTTAAATGTTAAATTCATCGCACCAGATGGCAAAATGCATGTTTTTCTCCAGCAAAACCAGCTGCAGTGTAACGCAACAAAATGAAAAAAAAGCAAGTTTAAGTTTCCATTGCAGGTTAGAGAAGATGTCACTCTCACCACACCCCGCATCGATGAGGTGCTGACCCAGTTTCGTCAGCGGATTGCCTCCGAAGCGATCGCAGGTCCGGTTGTACAGGTTCGCTCCACTGTGGCCAATCCAGCAGACCCAGTTAACGAACAACGCATCAGGAAACTGGAGCACCAGATGTCCCAGCTCATCCAGAAGGTGCTTATTTTACACTGCCAAAAGCCATTAAGTCAATAATTAAGACTTATTTGTGTGAGGTATACAGCAGGTGAGAGTGGGTGAAGAAAAAAACATTGATGGATTTTATTTAGATTAAAAAAAACAGCAGTACTTAGCCTGCATAGGTAATGGTCCTCTTTTACAAAATAGGTTATAAATCACATATGATATTAGAAATTTCAGCATTTTTCCCTAAAGATGCCTTTGGGCTTCATTTGTCAGTTCTAGATTAAGTATTCGTGGTTTCCAGGCAGCAGCCCATCTTTGATAGCACAGTTATATTTTCTTTACCTTTTAGTGTGACGTTTTTATGTTTGAATTAGATTCACAAGTTGTTTTTTCTAAGCGTTACTATTCATGTTGCTGATATGTCTATCAAATATATCCTGTGTTTTATTCATTTATAATTTAGTTTGTATTCATGCAAACAGGTAGTTGTCACATATTTTGAGTATTTCTGCAATTTTTAACCAGGCTCCTGTCGGTGACAAATCCAGTAGCCCTGCTCATTCTGGGGCAACGGTACGGAAAGCCAAGAGGGACACCGACCGCACGTCAGAGAGTGAGTGTGACAGCGGGAAGGACAACAGGAGGCGCACCAGGATCCCCAAACATCGTAACAGCATATCATCAAGGACGACCCCCAAGAAGATCAAGGGCCGGAGATCAGACAGGTGATTTTACACCGAAATATCTCTGCACAAAGAAGATGTTTCAGTTGTCAGGTTAACGACTTAAAGAATAATTTGTTTTGCCGTCATATTAACGTGCGTTTTCCCTGATTTTGTTATAGTAGCTGAATTCCACCCACACAAAGCCTAAAATTCATCACAAGTGTTTATGATGGTGTCATTGACAAAGCCTGCATTCGTGATAATCAAACACAAAATGCAGCAATGAGTATTTCCATTTTGAACAGCATGCATCAACGTAATATTATCAGGTATCTTGAAGATAAAGGAAACCCTTTTACGTCTCAGCTGGAAGGCGGCGATATGTTTTCTTCTCTGAGCGATGTGGTGAAGTTTCCTTCTCTCTGTTAGATATTACAACTGCCATCTGAGTCCCATGATTAACGATCGTGCTTCAGTGGTCTACCCCCTCATCTTGCTTCATCAGCCACTGATGACATGTTCAGGACGTAGTCATTTAACTTAAGTAAGCTCCCAACTGTCCTCATCAGAGGCAAGGTGATTTTGAAATGTAAGCTCCAAATTCAATTCAAAGTTGTTCAAACTTTGCTTACCTATAATAGTGAGCAAGTTGTCTGCTTTGACCTTTATTGAGCCAGACTTAAGCTTGAGGGCTGTTGTATATCAATTTTACAGCTTGTTCAATACTGGTGATTTGTTTTATGTGCAGTGATCAGGAGAATCATAAACAGAGGAGTTTAAAGTCTGCTGAGGGGCACGGGAGGCCGGCTGGTGGCCTAGGGGGTACAGCCTCAGCGGGGCTGATGAGGAGAGGACCTGTGAGAGCTGCTGAGGCCTCAGGCAGCATGAAAACCAAGTCCGCTGAGGAGGAAACCTACAGGGTACGACATGGATCGCTCACCTGTGGTCTGAACAACAGCTTGAATGTAATATGAAGAAAGTTATGTCTTTGTACAAGAGGAGCATAGACATCCTCCGGGTCTCTGTGAAAGCATACTTAATTTTTATTTTACACAAAACTAATACAAAACAACATGCACATACAGGAACAGAATAATAGATACCCATAAAACGAAGATAATAACAAACAACATCAACATTTTCCGTTAGACTTTTTGCTCATTCTGAGAAACTCTCGTCAATAACCTAAAAAAACTGACTTAAACTACGTCCCAGTCAAGTCAAATGTATTCGTATAGTACATTTCATACAATGTAAGCTCACTGTGCTTCACACACAACAAATGTGAACAAAATAAATTAGGACATAAATACATATTCAGTTATGTAAAATAAGAAGCGCCCAAGTGGTTCCAATGATACTTCATGATACATTATTTAAGATTTGGTCACAAAACATCAGACATAACATCACACTTGGGAGTCCACCGTCTGTTTGGTTATTAAAGTCAAAATAAATACTTTCATAAAATAAAATTGTGTTTTTAGTTAATCATTGTGGTTAACAGGTGCACTATGGATATAAAGACGTGAATACTTAATTTGGTCTGAGATTTGGGTGTGCTATGTTAGTAGCGGCTAGTGTAGCCTCGAGCTGCTAGCCTCATGTAGAGGTCTGATAAACTCTCTTCTCCTCTTTATAACTCCACAACTCCACATTTTTTCATTTCACACTTGTAGTCCTCAGACCCTTGAGACACCGACTCAAATCACTTGAGGCAATTTATCTGATTTCACTCAGCTCCCAGTGGAGCCACAAAAGGCTTTAAGCAATGTTTTAAACATGTGCAGTGGTACTCCCTAAGACCTGTAAACAGACTTTGATGTGTAACAAACCTTGGAGCTTATCAATATTGTTTTTTTAGAGGAAGTTACCGATACTTGAACACTTTGAAACAGTCAATGTTATATTATTCATGCCGTATTCAGCATTTGTGTATGTGCATGTGCTAGGCTATTGTGGAAGAGCGTGACCAGGAAAGGGAGAGGCGTTGGAAGGCTGAGCAGGCTGTGAGGAAACTAACTGAGGATCGAAAGTGCCTGCAGACAAAGGTCAGCGAGGAGAAAGACCTACAGAGCATGGCCCTGCACACCACCGACAGGTATGAGGAAAACCGGCTGGACACACACGGACGCTCGCTGGCACACAAACTTCCACATGAATCGGTGCAGTAGCGCTAAAGCAGATACAGCGGGTAAAATAAGTATTGAACACGTCACCATTTTTCTCAGTAAATATATTTCTAAAGGTGCTATTGACATGAAATCTTCACCAGATGTTGGTAACAACCCAATTAATCCATACATACAAAGAAATGCAAACAAATTAGTTCAGAAAATAAGTTATGTGTAAAAAAAAAAAATGGAATGACACGGAAAAAGTATTGAACACGCTTACTGAAATTGATTTAATACATCGTACAAAAGCCTTTGCTGGTATGACGGCTTCAAGACGCCTCCTGTATGGAGAAACTAGTCGCATGCATTGCTCAGGTGTGATTTTGGTCTATTCTTCCAAACAAACAGACTTCAAGTCTTGAAGATTCCGTGGGCCTCTTCTATGAACTCTGATCTTTAGTTCTTTCCATCGATTTTCTATTGGATTCAAGTCAGGTGATCATCTGGGCCATTCTAGGATGATGAAGATGAAACGAGGGTGGACATTTCACACAGCCAAGGAAACTCTCAACTGGTTTCAGAGAAATAAAATAAAGCTGCTAGAATGGCCCAGCCAATGTTCCCTATTCCCTGTGTTATTCCATTTTTTTACACATAACTTAATTTCTGAACTAATTTGTTTGCATTTCTTTGTATGTATGGATTAGTTGGGTTGTTACCGACATCTGGTGAAAGGTTCATGTCAATAGCACCTTTAGAAATATATTTACTGAGAAAAATGGTGACGTGTTCAATACTTATTTTACCCGCTGAATCATGAGTAAAAGGGATAATTGGACTTGTCTCTGTGGATTTTGGTTGTCAACTGCATAATGGATTCTCATCCATTTCAGCCCTCTTCATCTTTTGTGTTGGCTCTCCTGAGATCAGGGCGCACTGCCTGTCTCATTCTTGAACAATGAGTATCCATCCCACCATTAAAAGTCCTCACTATCATTGTCCTGTAGCCTCTCATCAAATCAAGCACACATTTTGGCTCCATTACTCCAAAGCCCTAAAGTAGGCCTGCAGCTGCCTTCGATGTTAAAGCTATTCGTATAAACATCATTAACCTATGCACCCAAACCTGTACTCCTATATGTGAGACCGTTTGGCTTTGACACTGCACACATAGAGCCAGGAGTAAGTATTGTAAGCATCAAACCTGCTGAGATAAATCTGCATTATGGTCGTAATTAGAAGCTTGGTGACGGGCATATGTCGGCTGCATTACATGAATCAATCTGAACTGTCACTGTGTAATGACACTGAGCACGGCAGCGACTGTTGACTCCCTCACTCATCAGGCTTGCATTGAAATGACTCACCAGGGCTAATTAAAGAAGGGGCAACTACCAGACAGCCCTTTTATATGCATTTTCATATTTCCATTTTCTCTTCCTTACAATAAGGTTTTGACTCTGTTGTAATGTCATATTTCTTCAAGTTTACAAGCTATCACATTTTTAACAGCAGGCAATAAAACACGGGTCAATCAAGGGCACCACAAAATTGATAGTGGTTGCCTATACCCGTCATTCAGGGTATTACTCCTGCTGCTCTTATCATGCGTTCTACCCACACAGACTGAAAGAATTGTTGCTAAAGGAGCGATCGGGTCGCTCTGAACTGCAGACTCGTGTTGAGGAGCTGGAGGGGAGGTGTCGGTCCCTAACCCAGCATGTGAAACAGGCCCGCAGCAGTGAAGAACAACACAAGACTGCACTGCGCAGACTGGAGGAAAGCATCTCCCATGGAGAGGCACTCGGGGCTCGCCAGCAGGCTGAGCAGGTACAGTAGTTGGTTTATTATACCCGAGAACTCCTGTATCACCGTTGTGATACAGATGGTGTTCATTCAGTCAGGAAATCTGAGCTATTTAGAGTCATACACATCTGAAAATGTCATGCTGTTTCTGTTACCTACAACTGAGCATGTTAACTCCCGATGTCACTATTATTTGTCATTAAACCAGCGCAGTAGCTCAGTGATCTCTCCTGCAGAGGGAATGTATGCAGCCAGATGAAAGCGTGCAGCAGAGAGAGTACATTTAGCTCTGACAGTATCTAATAAAACAAGGTACAAAACATCTGCCGACCTTCCTCAGATGAAGCGGCACCAGGAGCTGGAGAACAAGGCAGCAGCTCTGAAGAGAGAGTCGGACATCCAGAGAGCCTCATTGCGTCACCACAAAGACAAAATGCAGCAGCTGCATGAACTGCTGGCATCCAGGGAACAAGAGCACAGGTACACCTGCAGGGTTGTATTCTGGATCACTGGTAGGAGTGTTAGTATGAAATTCCTTCTTTTTGTTGCTCTCTCTCCTCTACAGCTCAACAAAAAAAACCACTGTCTAGGTAGTGCAAAAAGGGAATTTCCTACTTAAAAGGCTGTCTGATAAGCTCAGTCTGCTGTAGCCTCATATTAGTCGCATATAAACCTTTGAATACAGTTTTTCACAAAACGAGGACTTTTGATTTTGTACCCAATCTCTTATATTGCTTGAGAGGAGATCTTTTAATAATAGAGGTACAAACAGGAGCACTATTGTTATAATAAAGACTTGGAAAAAGGTGAACCTAATCTCTAAGATTTGAAAAACTAAGTTTTCGGGGGATTTAATATTTAATATTGGTAACTACTTTCTATTTGTAGCCAAATTACTTCATACATCTGCTGGATCTAAATTAAAGATTAAAATAATTACCTTTTTAAATATTTACTAGTGGATATTGATTTCATGCCATGTGGCTGCCCGTTAGGCACATTTAGCATTTATACTCTTTATTGCAAAATGTTCAAATTTGAGTCCTCAACTTTAATTTATTTTAAATAATCAGTTGGAATTTCATGTTATGACCCACATATTTCCATTTGCATGCCATCCTATTTGTGTTAAGGCCCCAGCAGCCTTTAGAAACAGCTCAGTTTACCATGCTCGTTTGTATTGTTTCACAGAAGACAGCTGGATTTGCGGTTGCAGCCTGGCGGGGCAGATTTCAGAGAGGCAGTGGCGAAAGAAGTTACGTCAGTGGAACAGAGACACGGCCACAAGGAGGTGGAGCTGCAGGAGAAACTGGCAGAGGGCAGGAAACAGTACGCTGCTCTGGAAGACGAGTTCCGCATGGCGCTAACCATCGAGGCCGCTCGCTTCTCTGAGGTCTGATTTAAAGATGGAGTCATGCCATACAGGTGGCCTGTAATCACTGAAGTGTTGTCTTAAATTTGACTCTACATTCTCTGTACAGTTAAGCTGATAAAGTATTACTGTGTCCAGTAAAAAGTGAAATGATTGACCTGGAATTGACCCCAATCTAGATAGATTTAGTGTTAATGTGAACGCTGAGATTGAATTAGGGTCGTCTGACTCTGGACAATTAGTCTGTAATTGACACAGAAAGAAAGTTATACAAAAGGATTGTATTAGAATCAATCTTCTCTTTATGGATACAGAATTGATTAATTCATTCTGCACAAAATGTAATCTTCTCTTGATTTCTACCGCTCACAATTTTCTACTGAAAGGCTTCAACCTTTGACCTTTCGGTAAAAGTCTGAATAAGATGCAGATTGTGAGTCGAACGCTGGCGAGTGGAAACCTTTAAAAAATAGCTTTCTTTGGATGCGTACCTCTGAAACATTTTCTGTCAGAATGTGACATTGACTGATCACAATGTCAAGTCAGGTAATGCTCCAATCAAAGTGCTTCACTCTGTTCAACTCTCCTTCGATTCCACGTCCTCGCTCTGCTTCTGCAGGTGAAGGAGGCTTGTGATCAGATGACTGCACAGCTGTTGGGGCTCAAGGCAAGCCTTGCCCAGACCCAGCAGAGGGAGAAGAAATCAGGTTCCCTGGTGCAGGAGCTCACCGCCATGGTCAAAGAACAGAAGACCCGCATCACTGATCTCATCAAAGCCAAGAGAGATGCTGTCACTGATCTAAAGGTACAGCATTAAAGTAAAAGAGTGAGATCTGCCTGAATTATTTAGAATAAATTCTCTGATCAGGAGCGAAAAATCACATTATAAGCAGTGTTGGGCGAGCTACTTGTAAAGTATAGTGAGCTAAGCTACCAGTGAAGCTGAAATGAAGCTTCGATACACTGAAACTACTTTCGAGAGAAATTCTTCAAGCTAAGCTGCAGCAACATGGCAAAAGTAGTTTAACTACATCAAAGCTATACAATCATGCCCCTTAATACAATAGAATATACACCTGCCTTACACTTATGTCCAGGTACTACTCTGTCTGTAGCATATTAATATAACTAAACAGTCAATGTGCAACTCCCTCTGGATCAATTCCTCCCTGTTCTCACCCTCTGCCACCTTTTCATGCAGTAAACACAAGCTCGCTTGTCTGTATTTCCTGCAGCAGATACGTGATGTCATCGTCGCTGTTTATTTGTCCCAGTCCACCCCTGCTGTCGGCTATACATACACATACTGATCCCCTAGCAGTTTTATTTCAGACCGCAGGAGAAAACTGCTTTCAGAAATGCTCGGGAAAATGTAGCTTGTGTGGACGCTACCTCACTACTTGATCAATAAAAGAGCTGAGCGACTAAAAAGCTATTTAATTCAGAAAACGGCGACACTCGCACCACGTTGCTGAGAAATGTTATTGAAATAGTAACGCCACTACATGTAGCCCCTCTACTGCCCAACACTGTATACAAGATACAATAGAGATAAGCAGTTCTGGGCATCCATCATATTGTTCAGCCTGAGCCTTTAGGAGACTTTTAAGACCTCATGAATGCTGAATGGTCCAGCTGCCTTTCCTTCTGTCAGCCATGACAGATGGCTGTTGATCATTAATAATCTCTCTCTCTGTCTCTGTCTGTCTGTTTCTGTCCCTCTGCCAGAACCGTCTGCATTCCTTGGAAACAGAGGTGGGGCAGGATCGGCATCTCGGTCTGCAGCTCGAGTTGCTCAAGAAGGACACGGCTCGACTGTTGTCTCAGCTGACAGCTCAGGAGTCGGTGATCGATGGCCTCAGGGCAGAGAGGAGGATCTGGGGCCAGGAGCTCGCTCAACAAGGTGGGAGGCGACCAGGAGACATATGTTCCCCACTTAGAATGAGCCTTTTAGTACATGGAACACTTTGACAACTAGTTTTAGTTGCTCATCAGACACTAGTACAGGTTTTCTCTTGAGTCCAACTCTTTTATATTGGCCAGCAGTGTGAGTCACTCACTTTAGAGTCAGCATGAAGGAGACATTAGCTGGTTGGCTTAATACTGTATGTGCTAATGTTTTATTTAATTTGTAACAAGTAAAGCCTGTCATCTAGTGGTTATTTGTGAGAAACACACTCGGTAGACAGTAGACCTTCCAAAGAAATCCAATTTACAATTTGATGTACTTGTCTTTACAAGGAGCGTCTTTGGCTCAGGATCGTGGACGCCTGGAGGCGAGGATAGAGGTGCTGAGCGCTGAGCTGGAGACTCAGAAGAAACGGAGCGAGAGGGACAACGATGCCCTAAAAATCAAAACCAAAATCATTGATGACCAGACAGAGACCATCCGCAGACTCAAAGAGGTAGTGGGAAATAACATTTATTTTTACAATCAACACTTGAAATGATGAAGGCACAAGGTTACTGCTTCAACGTTTGTATTTGTGCATTTTAACATGAACATTACTATGTGACTGGTTTATGGGTGTTTCTGTATTTCTATCGACACGCTTTCTGTTTGTTATCGTGGAACACACTGAAGACATTTCTCCGTCTTCCTGCTGTCTAGACCCTGCAGCAGCGCGATGATCAGATCCGTAGGCTGAGTGAGGAGGCGGTCAAGGCCCAGAAGAGTTTCCAGCAGCAGCTGGAGGAGGAAACAGCTCAGCAGGCTGAGCTGAGGGAACGTCTGGAGCATGTAAGCCTGCGCAAGGAGGAGCTGAAACAGCAGCTGGAGGACAAGGAGACGGAGCTTGAGGAGATCAGAAGAGTTTACAGGCAAGCGTCCCATCACAAGCACACACAGATTACTAGATATACAGTAGCTACAAACATACATATACCTGGAAAAAAGTAATTTGGAAGTATTATTTAATATGAATAACTGATGTTGTACTGTTTAGAGTAAAGACCACTACGGCTCATGACCTGAACCAGCTCCCTGGTGTTTCTTCACCATCATCAAGTTGAGTTTTTTTTTTCTATTACTCCATATCTATTTTGTCTACCAGTGATTCCAGTAAGAAGTGGCAGGCGAAGGCAGACCTGCTGACTCAGCTGGAGAACCAGGTGAAGCGCATGAAGGAAAACTTTGATTCCAAGGAACGTTTGCTGCTGGAAGAAAGAGACAAAGCAACAGAGGCGCACAAGTATGATACAACACATCCAAGTAAAAATCTGCTGTTCTGTTATATTTGGGGCCAATGTGTAGTTATCAAGTCTCGGTTCTAATAGCCCACATGTTTTTTGTTTTTTTTTAGACTATCATTAATCATGGCTCCTCCTTCCCTCTCGCAAACCCAAAAGCTAGAAAACTTTGAAGATTCATAATAGTAATAACATATTAGTTATGAAGTCTGTCGTCAAATCCTGATCAGGGTGTATTAGATCCGCTGAGACAGAAGCGGAAGATAAACACAATATTAGTTTATGTTTATGTCAGTGATTCTCTTCTGGGGCCGTCCACCCTAGAAATGTTATTGTACCCGGGCAGTTAGCGTGACACCCAAGTGTCTTCTATAACATTATGATTTATTTGTTGTTTGTCTTGCAGAGATGCAGTAGAGAAGTTGCACTGTGTGGATGATGCATTTCGTCGACAGCTGGAGTCCGGCCAGGTTACCCATCAAGCTGAGCTGCTTCGACTGGCGAATGAGAAGCAGAAACTGATTGAACAAGCCAATCAGAAGGTAAAATATACACACTAGGATAGTTTTCTGGCTTTGTGCCAGCGTGTTCATATGTGACATATATGAACAAAATCCTAGTCTAGCCCTCAACTCTAATGTGGATGAGGATTGATCAGTGTGTGGTAAATACACTACAAATAGTCTGTAATGTTTGATATTGTACAGTAGTGTGATTTTCTAGTGTTTTACCTTCTTCGCCATTCAAAAAGGTTCTTATAGTTAACTATTATAAAATGAAAATAAAGAGTTGTGTATGTGTGTGTCTTCTTCAGGTGTTTGAAGTGGAGGAGGAGATGCGTCAGCTGTTGGAGGAGACGGAAACCAACAAGAGAATCATGGAAGAGAAGATGAAACGTCTCACAAGTGTACTAAAAGACTTCTAACAAATTAAATGACTTTGCAGCTATTTCAATGTATGAATATAAACACTGGAGTATAATTAATTATTTTAAATTAATACATTTTTTTATATACATGTTCTATGTTAAATTATTTTTGTATTTTAGCATATCACGATTTATCTAATAAACACTCTCTTAAACAGATTTTTGTCTTTTCTTTAAATTATACATAAACTTGATGAGAACGCAGGGTTTGATGGGTAATATTTATAAAAACTTTATTTGTATGTCATATTTCATACAAGAATACAAGGCTCGAAGATTCAAGAACTGTGATTTCCCAAAATAATAAAAAACTGGTTTTGAAAAACGAAAGAGTGACAGTAAATCAAATAAGTATTAAGTACGTTTAAGTAATATTGTTTGATTGTCCGGTTGAAGGGGGGGGGGGCTCAAAATCAGGTTGAGGGGGGGGGGGGCTCGAGCGGGACCAGTGTTGCCACGGCAACTGTAACCTAACGTAACGTAACGTCCTTGATTTAAACCCCGCAGGTTGAACCGTCGTCCCGTCGAGATAACATACGTTATGTTGGAGTGTAATGCTCGTTATTCCTAAAGTTAGTTAAACACGTTGGCTGACTATAAGCAGGACTCTGTTTTAAAGAGAAGAAGAAGAAGATGGAGTTTGAGGCCACGGAGACTGTCCGCTCGACACCGAGTCGACACGAGAAAAGTTTGGGGCTCCTCACGATGAAGTTTGTCAGTCTAATTCAAGAGGCGAAGGATGGCGTCCTTGATCTGAAAGTGGTCAGTGAAACGGCCCCGTGTCGTTGTTTTTGGGGGGAATTAATCTATTAATGTATGTTCTCTAGCGGCCCCTCGGCAACAAAGGGCTGTTAGCCACAAACTTCAGTCAGGTGCATTGATTTGTAACAGGTGGACCAGCTATAGCCGCCATTACCTCCTCGATTGAACACCACACTCACAAGCAGTGAAACAACAAACTACTTGTTTACAGAGGGAGAGCGTAACTACCAGATTCTAGCCAGATTGTTAGTGGTAATAAACCAGTTTGTACTGTTAATTATATTTAAAGTGAGCCCCTCCCCCCCTTTAGTATAGAGTAGACTAATGAAACAAGCCTAAAGTCACGAGGAAGTCCAATTTATTACTATGTTGATTAATGAAATCAGGACTACATTTAAAGCCCAAGTAGAGTTAGCCCAATCTCTTGTGATTGTAACACCTTAAAACAAGACAATATCTTACTCTGACCCATTGTCATTAACTGCATGTCTGTGGGTTATCTATAAGGGCAACCAAAAAGTGATGCATCCTCTTTAGTTTTTAGGGCCCTGATGAGGTAAAACTATGACGTAATTCACATGTGGGGAAAAATGCAATAATTAGGAGGAATGTCCAAACAATTGAAATATAGTTTTGTGTATTTTTCTGCTTTCCTATTGGCCTAATGTTCAAGATTCATTGCAGATTTGCTGCATTCCTGTGTTTTATGATATAAACAGAATATCTTTGTGTTTTGGATTGTTGGTCAGACAAAAGGACACATTGGAAGATGTCTCCTCGGACTGGGAAAAGCAGGGATGGATACAGTTTTCTGGTGTTTTGTAGACTAAAGTAATCAAGAAGATGATCGACAGATTAATCGATAATGAAAGTAGTTGGTAGTTGCGATATAGTCCATGTTCCTCTGACAGTTTCCTTCCTACCATCTCTCAGATTATTGTCTGCTGTCAGCTACAAACTAGAAACAGTGAATGAACATTTCTAAGCCCGTCCCCTCAAGTTTCTTCCACAGTTCTACCTTATTTTCATCACACTAGTAGTAGTTTTCCCTCCCTTCTTGCGCGCCAAAACTGGGTTATGTTTACACAGCAGGCTTCTTGGACTCTTTCCCTCCTCCTCCTCCTCCTCCTCTACTATTGTAACTTTCCTCTCCTGCCAACGACTTTTATTTTCTGTTTGTGCAGCTTAATTTGCCAAATCCTTGATTTGTTGGCTTTGTTCGAGTCTTCTTTCCCACAGAAGTTCTGGGTTTCCTGTTAAAGTGTCTGATGTTTCTGTCAGCGCGGTTCATATTAAGCTGCCGCTCAATAAGAGCCTTAATGGGAATGTCTCACTGAATCAACAGGCTGCAGACAGCTTGGCAGTGAAGCAGAAGAGGAGGATATATGACATCACCAATGTACTGGAAGGAGTCGGCTTGATCGAGAAGAAAAACAAGAACATAATTCAGTGGAGGTTTGAAAAAAACAATTTTCATATGTTGGAGTCCGTGAAATATCTGCTTTCTTACTGATAATGCCTTCGATATCTTTGAACTCTTGTCGTCGGTGTGAAATGTGTGAGAGGATCTCCCATCTTACTTTTATCCATTGAATTTTTGAAATGAAATGAAACATTTTGACACTTTTAGCAGCCAAATCTAGTTTTAAGCTGCCAAAATGGAGCAAAAACATGACTCGTATACGACTTGTGCTCATACCTCATGCTTGCCTCTCTGATGTGTAATCTTCCTCGTGTCCAGGGGAGAGAACTCAGGCAGCCAAACTGAGGAGGTGCTGGAGCAGGTGAAGGTTTTGAAGGCCCACATTTCTGACCTGGAGGCTCAAGAAAAAGAGCTGGACAACCAGAAGGCGTGGCTGGAGGAGAACATCAAACACTTTAACCTCGATCCCATCACCAGCACATATCCTTTCATGCCATCTGGCATTACATGGAGATGTGTTGCTTGTACCTATTTTAAGGTTATTTAGCAACTTGCTGTGGCACTAAACACATTTAGTGTAGAACACATTTACTACTGAGGCTTCATGTTTGTTTCTTTCTACAGTTTGTAACTCTAGTCCTCTTGAGGCCCCATTTTATTCATTTCAGAGGAAAAAATCTCTACTTATCCCTTTAACATTGTTTGTTATGAAGAAAATGCCATAAAGGGAGGATTATAAATACAATTGCTATTGTTGGTCTCTTGTGAAATCACAGCCTGGCTAATCCTGAGTTGCACAATGCTCACAGTCTTGTTTTTCCAGTTTATTGTCTCCATTTTCCTCCCCAAAGTAATCTAGCTCCTGTTTCCTTAACACCTCTCCACTTATAAATATGTCACACATGAAGACATCTGCAGTGCCTTCAGCGGAGACACTCTCCTCGCTATAGTGGCTCCTGCTGGGACCCAGCTGGAGGTACCGCTACCTGAAACGGTTGGTCACATCTTACAAGCGTTCTTTATTGATTGGCATACATGTAATCACCAAAAAGACAGGAATTCACCATATACTGTATTCATCGGTTTCTATCATAAACCACATGTAGTCTGTTATAGAATCAGGCTAACAAGGGACAGGGTTCTCTGCACATTTGGCTGCTTGTTCGGTATGTATTTTCTGTAATGTGTATCAAAATAGTGTTGTTAAATATTATTATATATTAGGGAGACAATTTTCAAACTTTATAAGACTACTTAAGCACATGCTGAGCTGAGCTGAACATAAAAGCTCCAGCAAGACACTGGAGTGCTGCACTTTAGCTTACATTCATAAACACCCGTGTCTAAATGACTCCTTATCTGTGAAAACACAACGCAACTCTGACATATCATCACCGTTTCAGTTGATAGCGCAAACTTTAATAAACAGTTGCTCATTTAAATCTCCAGCAGGTTCGGAGTAACATCAGAATTCCTCTGCGGTCATGTTTCAGGACATATGTGAATGTGAATGTGAACTCAATATTTGCTCTGTTTTTGGTCTCTCACTTTTGATGGAAATTTAGCTATTACATGCTCCACTATGTTTAAAAGCTAGTTGCACACTATGTGTGGCTGCTGTTTTGGTGCTGAGCAGGTAATGTGCTGCGAGTTTTTAAGAGTTTTTTCCCGCTGGAAACCGCTGCCTGCTGCAACTGAAAATCATGCAGTGAGAGTGAATCAAAAGGGGAAAGTTGTGGCCATAGAACCAACAAATAGCTGCTCTGCTGCTATCTTTTTTTGTGGGTTCGTCACTACACAAGTCCTGTGATCCATTATGTATATAAAAAAATATATTTTTTAACTGCTGTAATGACGCTAAACTTCTCTCCACTGCTGATCCTCAGGGCCAGAGTGGACAGAAGTACCAGGTGAACCTGCGCAGCCACTCGGCCCCCATCCAGGTCCTGCTCATCAACAGGGATTCAGACTCCACAATACCCGTGGTCTTCTCTGTGCCGCCCACTGACGACATCTGTACAATGCCAACTCCCCCGAGCACCCCCGCCAGCCTGCAGAGGTTCCCTTTGTCCACGTCGGTGTACTCCACCACCAACACCACCTCCTCCTCCTACTGCAGCAGCCAGGACTCCCTCTGCTCAGACCACCAGATGGTGCTGCCAGAACATGATGAAGTGCTGACTCCGTCCTCCAGCCCTCCCGATGTGCAGATGGGTAAGTACAGGGACTTTGAGGATTTTAATGCTTATTAAGGTATTCTAGAAAACCACCATGTGCAATTATTACTGATTTTGAATGGCCTCTCTTAGGCTGCAGTGAACACAATTGGACAGACAAAAGCATGACTTTACACTCAGATGTTTATATTTTGTGCACGGTCATATTTTATACATGTAGTAAAAGCTTAATAACAGAAAGGATTAAATGAATAAAGCCAGCCACAGCTTTAATGGTTAATAAACATAAGATATTGGTTGATTTTCACCTTTTCAGTCCACACATTACAGTCTGACAATATCAAAAACAGGCCTGACAAAATATCGATCCCTAACACGTTGAATAAACTGCGGCCTATGCAGAGGAGCTATTTAAACAATAATCCCAAAGCACTGTCACACTTGGGCATTTTCATTTTTCTCTCTCAAATCCTCCGTCATGATCTATTTGAAGTAACATACTCCACCCCGTGAGTCAAAAGACATTGGTTTGAGTCCCTCCCTCTGGTTTCGTCACTTATTGTAATATGAACGGTGTTGGACGTCCACGCTGACTGATACTGGCTGACTGCGCTTGATGTTTCACTTAATGAAGAGAAAATCCTACCTGTGTAGACTTGTCTACCAAATGCCACCAGTAATATCACCCATCCAAACAATAGACTCCATTGCCACCTAGCGACAACTGAAGCAGCAGTTGTATATAACAGCCCTGCAAGTGTGTCTTGCCTCGCTACCACATAGGAATGACTGGGAAGCTAGTTTCAATCTGACTGCACCTTTGGGAAACAAAGGCTAATGAATCCAAGGTGTGTAACGCGGTTACTCATTTTAAACAGTTTAAATACCCATTGTTCTCAATGTCGGATGCTGCTGCCTTTTTTTTTTTGTGTAACTCTGCACTTAGACATTCAAAGATCAGATGATCTACTTGTTGTTGAACTGTGTTGCATTATACTGAGAGTAAAACATTTAGCTTACTATGATGGTTGACTAAATACTTTCTGAGACACTTTTTCAAATCTCTGTGTTGCATTCAAAGACGCTCCCATGTCCAAGAACTGGAAGTATTAAATTGCTAAGATATGTTGTCAGGAAATCAAATCCTGAAGACAAACAGTAAGAAAACACTTCCGTTAAAAAGTGAATCGTGTGAATCTGGTTGATTGCTTTCTATCAGCTGACTCAGAAATATCAGATGTCATCTTGTCCTGACATGCAAGAACAGGAAAAGTCATTGCTTGCGTCTGTTATACACTGTGATCATAATGTAACCGACACTGTGTGTGCGTCATAATAGCTTACCTGTCTCAAGCAAGTTTAGTGTTGAAGTTGATTTCATAGTGCAGTTAAACCATTGGTTGTCTGGACCATCAGAATTAATGTCTGTAGAAAATGGTCAATATTAAGACATGCGATTAAACATGCAAAACCAGAGCTGTTCTTATTTGAGTGACACCATCCGACGAAATACTGTACGGATGCAAAAGATACGGCGACTAATGAGAATGGTGTTTGAACTTTGCAAACTCAGTGTTTCGAAAGCCTCAAATTCTTCCTCTTCTTGGAATTTAGAGTATCTAAAACCGCTCCTTTCATAAACGTTTCCTCCATCCAGCTAATCGTCTAATGTTTCTGCATAAAATGATCTAGTTTGGCAACAAGTACGATTTCTATAACCCCTCCACAACAGCTCTAGTGTTAAGAAAGCAACACGATCATGATGTAAAGCAGAAAGGCCACAAGGTTCTTTCACATGACGGTTAAATAGAATAATTGAGTTAATTGTACAACGTGCAGAATTTGAAACATCTGTGATTTGATCTGGGCGTGTTTTTGCAAAGCTAGATTTTGAGTGTAAAGAATGCATTTCTGGATGACATAGATCAGCTGTGGAAGAGACATCTTGTATGTATAACCCCACGCATTGCCTTGTTTCCACAACCCAGACGGACAGACTGCATTTACATCTGTCCCCACGTCAGGTCACGGGAACGCACTAAACATAAAATAAACTTCCAGTCTGTGCGAGAGACAAACCACTTCTTTATCTTGAGCTAGGACTCTAAGAGACGAATGAGTCGGGATGTGCTCAGATGCTAACAGACTCTTGAAACTCAGTCAGCCCTTTCCTCCAGAAACAAATGAGGAATTACCAAAAACAATCTTTACTGTTGCACAACACAATATTGAAGATGTTGACAAAGAAAACATAGTGCGTGTTTACATGACGGCTCGTCCAGGTTTAGAGACGCTGGTTGGTGCATTTCTTTACCTTAAGACACAGCCAGGAAAAATTAGCAATTTGGATTTACAAAGGGAGTAATGTGTGTGACTCGAGTCCTGTTTAATAGCTCTGCCCAGCACCCTCGTGGACTTGACATGAAGTCTAGAGAATTGATTTCAATACAGATGATTGTTGAGTCTGTCTCTGTCCCAGTGCTTCACATTCAGGTTTAATTTTCTACAAGCGGCTTTCACTGTACAGCTAAGTATTGTTGTTGCACCTGCAGCGTGCTACAGTCAGTCGGCAGCAGTGCTGGAGCAGCAGCAGCACATGGACCTGGAGGGCCCAGAGTTCCAGTCTGTAGTGGACATGAGCAGCCTGTTGAAGCTCAGTGCTGCTGACATGAAGGACGACCGAGAGGGTGAGATACACAGCTAGTTTCATGTTTTCTTCACTTTCGTTTCAGTTATGGTTCTGTAAAGGCTTGAAGATGTAAGCTTTAGGACTTGGACTGGTGGGAGAACATGGCTGAATAATACACTGATATTTTAAATATACTACTTTAATCCCGCTTTGATGGTTATGAATTAATGTTGCATAGTCTGCAGTGAATGTTCCGTGTACTGAGAAATGGAAACATGTTGTCTTTAATTCTCTTGTAGGAGCCGTCGACCTGATCGATGAGCTAATGTCGACTGACGGTAAGTGTCTGAAAACCTTGACTAACTTTATGAATGAAACATTGTGTCAAGTATTTGGAATTTCAGTATGTTTAAAAAGATAATCAACAAAACTAAGAGTCTAAAGCTGTGCCATCAGCTCTGTGAGATGCTAACATGCTAACAATGACAAGGTTAACATGCTTTAGGAGGTGTAATGTTTAACAGGTTCAACATCTTAGTTCAGTGTGTTAGCATGATACATTAGCACCAAAGTTCAGTTGAGGTTGATGGGAATGTCATTGTGTTTGATCATGAACCTAAATATTGGCATTCATCAGTTCTGACCTGATGGTGGCGCTAGAGGAAAAGTCAGAAGGACCTCCTCACAGCACCATAGATATCTCTATCAAATTGAATGGCATTATACAGTTTATGTCTGGACCGAAATGGTCGACCGCCCGATGTTTGTTTGTTGCCAGTAAATAATTCTATAAAAATCTCTTTGTTGTCTTTGTCTTAGTGGTGATTTACAGTATGTTGTGCTGTTGATGCTCCTCTCTCCTCACGCAGGAATAGAGTACAGCTTCAACCTGGACGACAATGAGGGAGTGTGTGACCTGTTCGATGTGCAGATTCTAAATTACTGATGGCTAACCGCGCCTCCTCTGCTGCACGCTTTTACAATCTCAGGAGCCACCTTTGCCTCTCTCTCTCTCTCTCTCTCTCTCTAAAGACACTTCAAAGATGCCTTTCCCCCTTTTTTGTTACGATGCACAGCTGATAATCAAACATTCCATTGTCATATTAAACACTACTTTTACACACACTTAGACTGCAGTTTAAAACACGGTGCCTGCGTTAGTTCACCGTGAGACATTTGTGAAGCCACGAGTCATTATCTGTCCAGTTGAATGGTTGTGCTGGGTGAATACCGCTCCCTCAGTCGGAGTAAGCCGGGACAAATCCTTCAGCCTCCTACTGCACTTTGGCATGTTAGTATTTTTGTATTTTTCCACATCCAGTGGAAATTCTGAGATTATACGACAGCTTTACTTTCTGTTCACGAACAGTTGTGATTGTGAGAGTGTTTTCATATTGGTTGATATTCAGAGTAGCTTGTAACAACTCAGTATTTACTGCTTTCAAACATTTCATAAAGGGTCGATGACCTAGTTCTGGCTATTGAGCCATTTAGGATTATGGTTCTTTAAAAAGCATATTGTGTAAAAACTTACCCAATTCAATAGTTACATTTGATAAAACGTCGTATAGTATTTGATGAGTGAATGTTTCGGGTACATTTTGTGACCTTGTTCTAATGTGAAAATGGCAGAAAGATTTATTTTCTAAATTATTATGACACTGCCATTTTGGGCCTCTATTTTTTTT
>NW_022280062.1:2806561-2808414 GCF_004355925.1 Anarrhichthys ocellatus | reverse complement strand
GATTAAACCGTCAGCCTACTCTGTGCTGATGGTTTGTGTGATTTCACACAAACCGAAAAAAGTTCAGCTCGCGAGATCTGTGCGCGACTAAGAACTAAACGAGCGACACTAACATTTATAAGAGAAAAAAAAGAGATGACATACCGGAGGAGAAACGTCCCCGCGGACCTGTGTGCAACCATTCCCTCTGAGTATAGCATGCAAAGTCCAAAAAGAGACGAGCCCCACGTGATTTAAAGTCACGCTGCACCACTGCTATTTCAGTTTATAGCTTTAAGCAGCATCTTGATAACTGAATGGAATTTATTTATTGACCAAAGATTAACTAAATGATGAACAGCCTCACCAGGAGGCATCTCAGATGTGTCCACTACGTCCACGTTTCATCTCATCTGGACTAGCTTTATGTCGAAAATGGATTTTGAGGTGGAAATTATTGCCATAAGTTTATGCTTACACCTATAGGAACACTGAGTCATTGAGAGTTAAAGACATATTCATCACATATTTTCTCCAACAAAAAAAAGACCTAGTTGTGTCTTATGCATTCACTACAACAAAACATATAAGAAGCAATATACAGCGCGTTGTAAATACTATTTTACAAGTGTTGTCTCATTATTTATTTAAATTTAAATCTACTGGGAAAACTACCCCGGGGCAATTGTCCCCCCCCCCCCACAAAAAATGCTTTAATCAAAACTAAAATGACATAAACCCAATAATTAGTTCAGAAACTAGTCTTACCGGTTAGGGCTTTGTTTCTCCTGCAAGAGAGCCGGGAATCAGTCCAGCTTTAAATCCAGCCCAGTCTTGTAGCGCTGCATCCTATAAACACACTTCTTGGAAAGATGACTCAGAGAGAGAGAGAAAGGTCAAGTGACGGGAGGCAGAAACCAAATCATTTGTCTGAGCTGTTTATTGAGGAAACAATGTTTGTGTTTAAAGCATGAATGAACATGTTTACACAGATATGGTAACAGCATTTCAACACCGGAGGAATAAACAATTAGTCATTACACCAAACATAAAAATGAAGGAATCACAAAGATAGAAAGAAATATTCTCACTTGCGCTTTAGCAAACTTTGATGACATAGAAGATATTTAGCTCAGCAAAGAAAAAAAACCACAGACAGAATTGTGCAAAATATGCTGGAATACATATTGCATCTTAAATATGCAACGTCAGACAGAACTGTGCTGCAGGTCCTGTTGTGTCTGCAGGTTTGTCTGCTCACCACGGCCTTCATGCTTCCGACAAATCAACTGTCTCCTGATCTGGTAAGAACAGTGGTGATCTTAGGCTGTCTGAGGGGCAGGGCTGAAAAATATCGAAAGGGCACCAGCTGCATGTTAAGGGGCACCAGCACGCAGACAGTATATAGCATTTACAGCCGCCTATGGCATCATGTTTTCTTCACTGGAAGGCCACCATGGAGGGCACATCATCACATTTTCTCCAATAGAAGTGCACCCAGAGGGCAATTTATCATGTTTTATCTACCATAGAGGCATCTAAGAGGGCACCTTTGCTGCGTTTTGTCTGAACAAGGGGGCATCCTTGGTGCATTTATAAGCACTATAATAAATGTACACTATAAAGTAGCTGTACACAGCTGAAAGGACATTTTAAAATATTTAATTTGAGTGTCCGAATACTAAGTGTGTAAATTTATCCAAATAAAGTGGCCTCAAAACTTTCCACAATGGAACAAAAAGGTAGTCTTTGTGACATGTAAACTTCTTTCCGCTAACAACCCCACAATGTGATGCGATGATGATGTGATTTTAAAATATTTAAGGAAAGCTCACTATTCGTGCTGTTTGCTGGGTTGGTAAATGCTGCACCTT
>NW_022280062.1:2773399-2791561 GCF_004355925.1 Anarrhichthys ocellatus | reverse complement strand
GTGTGTGTGTGTGTGTGTGTGTGTGTGTGTGTGTGTGTGTGTGTGTGTGCGCTTGGCATTTCTTAATTTCAGTTCCTCTTAACTGCTTTCCCTTTCTCCACATGAAAGTGGTCGGCTGGCAGTGAGTATATAAAGACCTGTGTGTATCAAACTCTTCAGTTCATTCACCATGGAGAAAAGTGTGCTGCTGGTCCTGCAGGTCTTCCTGCTCATCACAGCCTTCACTTCTGCTGATGCAGCCGCCCTGGGGACAGATCCTCAACAGCTTCCTGGTCTGGTTAGCAGATCCACTGTAAGGTCCTTGATTGTCAATCATTTTTTTGTGTATTTACCAAAATGTAAAGTTATTCCTTTTATCAAAACCACATATTTTTCCTAAACCTGTGATGGTTTAACTGGGAAAACAAGGGACAAATTCAAACACAAGGTTCTGCTTTTCATTGTTTTTAATCAGGAACACATTTTTGTGAAATACATAACACTTGTAATGAAATACAATGTGTGACGATGTGAGCACTGTGTTCAGTACAGCAGTGAAGGATTATCTGTCAATCACTATTAACTCTATGCAACAATAGCATTTGACTATAAACACCAATGAACTTTGCTTTTACAAGCAATCCAATAACAGTATTATTTGTTTTAACAGACGATGAAATCAAAGCAGTGCATATGTGATGGAGCGGTGTCATGATCACCAGAATATCCTTGAATATGCAAAATCAGTAACAATCAATCAAATCACCAATCTGTGAAGTCCCCATTCTGCCTTCTGAACCCTACCTCTGGTCTGTAGACAGAAAGAAACACAGAAAAGAAAGACAAGTTAATCACAAAATGGCTTCAACCAACCAATTGTCAAAGAATTGTGAGATCACATGACACGAAAATTCATCTTGTCAGGCTTCTAGTAAGCTAATGCGTTTGTGTCCAGTAAACCAGAGGACGGACCAATCAGAGTCCTGTGAGCTACTGGCTGTTAGAGTGGGTCAGGTGTGCGCGTGACGACACAGAGAGGTGACTGTGCTTTATGAAGCATAATCATCTGATAATACAACTCCATATCCATTCAATTTAGGTTTAAATATTTCAACAAAAGTCCTGATGTGAGGCGTCCTTTTTTTGTTTAGTTTTCAGGTTGTGCCGTTATCTGAGTTTCACTGTGCAACAAAGTATTTACAGGTGGGGAACTCATAATTGAATATATAAAGAAGCATGTGCTTGTAGACCATTCTTAAAAAACCCTGTTCAACTTAGCTAACATCAAAGAGCATCACAGTGTAACTCTATCTCAGGTAATGTAGGCTGGTGTTGTTGGAGTGTGGACTTCCCCAAATGTTTTTACTTAACCTGTGGCCTAATGTAGTTAGTTAATGAAATGCTCCTTGGTACTCAAACATTACAGATTCCTCAATATTTGAATTCATATTATGTCTTCAAGCATGTTGGATATAGTTTTGTGTTAACATGACGAATAATCTCTTACCTCGGAGGAGGACGAGTAGGAGGAAGATGAATCTGTAACAAGGACATTTCATACATTTCACTGACAGATTCGTTCAAAGAATATTTCTGAATTAACAAATAACAACCCGGCAGTTATTAGTGAGCTATTATAGTGACACAACGGGCTCTTCCTTTTCAATAATGGCGAATTAAAGGGTTGAATTCGGACAGCAATGATCTTTAGCAAGTGTTTTTTGAGATGCAGATTCTGGGAGATTCAGTCATTTTAGGATGGAATGGAATAAATACAAGTTTGGTCTTACTGGCAATATCCCACATGCTCCTGGTCTCCAGCTACAGTTGGAATATCTCTTCCGTCTGTTTCCCAATACGTCTCCGTTTTCAAAGTCTTTGAATAATGCTTTAGATTACAGCCCGCATAGTTACGAGGCTACATGGGGTCATCAATAGATTGGCCTCCTCACTGGGAAGAAGAGGTTAGGGGCTGAGTTGTGTTTAAGAGGGACTGGGAAATAAAGTACACTCAAAGTATTTTTTATAAATTACTTATTGAAATAACTTATCTATTATTGCAGGACATTGGGAAAACAGGTAATAGTGTCCATATTTATTTTAAGATGATGATATACTTCAATAAAACCTGAGGCTAAACCAGGGAAGAGCAGTGTACTTGTAAAGCTTCAGCTAAATGTAAGTGTATGGAGAACAACTGGAGAACAACAGTGCGGCTGCAGTAGGAGCTGTGTCCGCATTCTCGGCAATAAGTCAGACACGTTCCCGGTGGGTGTTGGCCTCCGCCAGGGCTGCCCTTTGTCACCGGTCCTGTCCGTGACTTTCAAGGACAGGATATCTAGGCGCAGCCGGGGGGTGGAGATCGTCAGGTTCGGGGGTCTCGGGATCGCCTCTCTGCTGTTTGCAGATGATGTGGTCCTGTTAGCCTCCTCGGATCGTGACCTCCAGCATTCACTGGGGCGGTTTGCAGCTGAGTGTGAAGCGGCGGGGATGAGCGTTAGCACCTCCAAATCTGAGGCCATGGTGCTCTGCCGGAAACCGGTGGATTGCTCCCTCCAGGTGGGGACGGAGTGCCTACCTCAAGCGAAGGAGTTCAAGTATCTCGGGGTCTTGTTCACGAGTGAGGGTAAGATGGAGCGGGAGATCGACAGACGGATCGGTGCGGCTGCAGCAGTAAAGCAGGCGCTGCACCGGACCGTCTTGGTGAAGAGGGAGCTGAGCCGGAAGGCAAAGCTCTCAATTTACCACTCGGTCTACGTTCCTGCCCTCACCTATGGTCACGAACTCTGGGTCGTGACCGAAAGGACGAGGTCGCGGGTACAAGCGGCCGAAATGAGTTTCCTCCGTAGGGTGGCCGGGCTCAGCCTTAGAGATAGGGTAAGGAGCTCGGTCATCAGGAGGGAGCTTGGAGTAGAGCCGCTACTCCTTCGCGTCGAAAGGAGTCAGCTGAGGTGGTTCGGGCATCTAATTAGGATGCCTCCTGGACGCCTCCCACTGGAGGTTTTCCAGGCACGTCCAACTGGGAAGAGACCCCGGGGAAGACCCAGAACACGCTGGAGGGATTACATCTCCCAGCTGGCCTGGGAACGCCTCGGGATCCGCCAGAATGAGCTGGAACATGTTGCCGGTGAGAGGGAGGTCTGGGTCGGCCTGCTTGACCTGCTGCCACCGCGACCCGACCCCGGATAAGCGGAGGAAAATGGATGGATGGATGGAAAATGTTCATTAACCTATCTGACAAGTTACAAACATGTTGACACTGAATTGAAATATTAAGCAGTGGAATGTTCAATGACCAAAATATCTGATTGTGTAATATCCGAACGTAGTGACGACAGGTTACTTTTGTATTTCATTGGTATAAGATATTAATATTGTTATATAACATGTTTGCCATTTAGGTCCTTAATTGTGACAATCAAGGACCTTTTGACAATGCGAGAAGCTTGTTACAGTGGATCTGCTTACCAGACCAGGAGGCTGTTGATCATCTGTCCCCATGGCGAATGAACTGAAGAGTTTGATACACACAGGTCTTTATATACTCACTGCCAGCCGACCACTTTCATGTGGAGAAAGGGAAAGCAGTTAAGAGGGTGTAGATAAGAAAACCCATCCACACGCACATACACAATTTTAAATGATTTCTTTAACTGCAAGACTAATTTAACCATAATATTGACTTCTGGTATGTTTAACTGATGTATCTGCTTCCTTCCCCTGCAGTCCCTCCTTGGACATCTCCTAATTATATCATCGAAAAAACATGCCAGCAGGTTTATAGAGAAATAACATTAGCCGACATAATTACATAACTTTTGTGGTTGAGGTCACAAACTTCATTGTTGGTTGTATCTATGATAGTTTAGGTTTTATATGCCCATGTTAGGGTGTTTGTGACTCTAAATATCAGCATACTTGGATAGCACAAGAGCTAAATGAGAGATTCTGTAATCATTTGTAATAACATTATTTACATGACTGTTGTTCAATGTAAAATGTGTTGTCTTTGTATGTATTGATTTAATCATATGTTAGGGTCATTGGAATTGAGGACATTTGCACCAACAACTGCTTTTATTGTACAATAATTAAGTACCACTGAAATTAAGAAATGCCACGAACACACACACACACACGCACGCACGCACGCACGCACGCACACACACACACACACACACACACACACACACACACACACACACACATGTTTTGAAATCAATAATAACTTTCATTTAATTCACTAGAAATATGAGTGATATCTGACAACTCTGTACTGTCTTAAATCAAGCCATTTTTTCCAGCATTGGAAATGCCCCTTTGGTCAAATTTCTGACCATCTTTTGAATAATCTGTGCAGAAATGTGTCAGCGTGAATCTGCTGGAACAGTAAGTTTTGGACAGGAGTATGACGACCGCCACGCTTCATCTTCCCAAACAACAAAAGGTGGCCAGCGCCCAATTGCTCTCACCCCCATAGCCAGCAAGTACTTTTAGAGGCTGGTTAAATCCATCTGCCCCATGCTGCCACTCGCCCTTGACCCCCTGCAATTTGTATACAGCCAAAACAGAGCCACAGAGGACGCCATCGTCCACGTCCTACACTGTTCTCTCCCACCTGGACTGGAGGGACACTCATGGATGCTGTTTGTGAACTACAGCTCAGCCTTCAATACAAAACTACAAAAGTATGCAGAGAATGCATTTCATGTACTTGTATGTTTGTGACAATAAAAATGAAGTTTACGTCTTTTAGTTTCATTCATTCCACCTCTTTATTTACAGCACTAACATCCCTCCTGTCATTTCTGACTGTAATGCTCCACCTGTCCACTAGTTGGCCTCAGTGTTTCTTGAGTGTCTTCAGTCACGCGCTCCTCGACAACCGACCAGCAGCACACCTGCTCCTCATTTCCCAATCAGACTCCAGCTTCCTCCAGACACCACCTGCTTGTAGCTCTGCAGCAATTAGTCTGTTTCACAACACAGGATATCAATTTATCGTCAACTACTTGGCCTGTGAGTCTGCTTGTACTACACATTTTAACAGATATTTATGGAAGGCATTGTGATAAAGTGTCAGCTAGAATTTCTTTGGCGCTGCGCCCACCTAAAACAGATGTGTCCAAGAAGTTCATTTTTTTTCCTTTAGAAATTTACAAAAAGATAAATACTCGGTACGCATTATAACAATATGTCTTTAAACCGTAATCCTTCCCCCCCCCTCTCACTTGTTTACTCAAACTGTCATCACTTCCCAGCCACCTAATTCCTTGTTCCCAGCAGAGAAACACTAGAAGTAGACCCGGATCAGGCTTTATCCTGATTTACTCTCAGAAACCGGGACAGGCTGCACGAATCAGACCTCAACCAAAGAACCAGGAAAGATCGTAAAAAGAGCGTCTTGAAGACTCCTTACGGGAGTAGACTAATTGCTGTCGTGTTTTTTCCACCCATTTTTTTGTGTCCGTGAAGGTGCACCGGTGGTCGGTTTCACCCAGCCGGAGACAGACGGAGAGATCGGTGAGTTATGATTTTTGTGAAAATCTTGTCAGAGAAAGATGTAAAATACAATGCGCAAAACCTTTTTTTTTTTTTTAATGACATATACTGTTTGTTGCAGCTTGCACCAAAATCATTATCATCACCAGGATATTGTGTGTCTGTGACCACTCATGAGGAAAAGTCACCTTTATTTCTGTCATTTATTCCAGTTTGAATACTTTGCTATTTGTTTAAATCCCAGCAATATAATTCTCAAGATCTAATGCATTGAAAGTGCAAAAGTACTCATGGTTGTGACTGTTAATATTAAGATAAACAGTATTGCTTTTACTGGAGTGTTTTGTTCAATCTTAAACAGCTCTCCTCTGCAGCTGCTCTCCACATCCACAGGGATTCACTGCAGACCTGCTGTCATGTCGGCTTCCATCATAAAAACATTGGCCTCAACTTGTCCGACCGAGAGATTTTCCTCCTCAGGAATGCTAATGCAGAAAATCCCAACTCCTGCTCGGTGTTAATACCCCTGATTTACTTGATTAAGTGGCTTGTAGGACCTCAAAATGAGTTTTAAGTGCTTATGGACTCCGGTCTGTGCTCTATTATATAAACCAGGAGGTTTAACATGCGTAGGAGGTGCCGGGATACATGCATACAATACATTTAAAACAGTTTATGCATGTTTACTTTGATTCACTGTAACACAGTAGACATGCGGGAAGCTTTCTAATTAGTCAGTAGGACTCTGAAAGGACACTTTACTACAATTATGACAATATTTCACCTTATGGTCTCGTTGACAAATCAAGTTTAGTGCTTTTTTAAAATATAAACGCTATCATTTAATGTTTAATTATTCTGCAATATTCCTATGTAGTCAAATGACATTTTTGAAGGTCTAAATTCATTAGTGGTGTAGACAAAGTTGCTAGTTTATTAGGTACACGTAGCTATAACTAATAGTCTAATACAACAGTTAATCCTACTTTCATGAAGTTGATCATGTTCAACATTTGTTAAAACTGTTTCTGAGAGATGTTGAATCCACTTTAAGCTTGATTTAGATGCTGCAGTTGAACTATATTTCATAATACCGACTTCCTATTATTTTATAAACATTACATCGTACATTTGTCAACCAATACCTCATTTCACTGTCATATTCTGCTCTGATTGCTGTTTTTTTATTTTTTTTTTGATTCATATTCTCTTCTTTAGATGATAACAACGAGCTGATTGATCAGAGGGGTTGAGTGACAGCCTGAAGAGTGTCAGCGATGGGCAGGAAGTTGGATCTGTCGGGGCTGACAGACAACGAGGCGGAGCATGTGCTGCAGGTGGTGCAGAGGGACATGAGGCTGCGCAAGAAGGAGGAGCAGCGTCTCAGGTTAGTTCTGACCTACACGCTGACTTCTAACACATAAACCTGCAAGTGTATATTTACTACTTTAGGTCAGTGGTGGAGGAAGTATTCAGGACTTTCACCGAAGTAGCAATACCACAGTGTTGAAATACTCTGTTACAAGTAAAAGTCCTGCATTCAAACTTATAAAAATAATACCAATTTCTTGAGTAAATGTACATAGTTATATTTCACCGCTGTTTCTAGAAACTACATAAAAACTTTACATATAACGCAGTCTAACAAAGACACTTTGATCTTGTTTAAAGCTGCTCTAATAAGATTTGAAATGAAATGTGAGTTGCTTTTACATTAGTTATGAACACACAGAGGATTATCACCCGACTCTGCTGCTCCCCTCGACTTTATAAAGCATTTCAACGTATGTTAGCTTCATGGTTTCGGTTTTACTGTCCTCAACTTTAAAGTCTTCGGGCGTGGTTATCAGCCGCAGCTGGTTTCAGAGAAAAAAATCCCTAAAAACCAATTGTACTCTACCTGCTCAGCACCAAACAACAGAGAGACACAGTTAATGAGCCTGTAGCAGCTAAAGAGACAGATATCTCCTTCAGGAGTGTTTGATTTGCATTCATCCGGTGACACAAACACTAATCCATGAAGCTGAGAGGAGCTACAGATTCAAGTGATAATCCTCTAAGTTTATCATTTTGCGCAATCCTTTTGTCAATGATTACAACCGCAGAGCATCAGGAGGTTTTAGATAAACTCAAGTAACTTTTTTTGTGAGTCAAGAGATACTTGATATCCATTATAACAAAATCTAATATATTGTAAAAGCAGTATACATTCACATTGTGTGGAGCTCAGTGTACATTCGAGGCATTTTTAGACCTCGGCGGGTGTTTCACATCCTGTCTTTCTGGACAGGAAGTGACTGCCCTTTCCTGTTGTACTCAGACTGGCTTCTTCAAAACCTCTAACCTTCAGAGCCCAATCACAACATGTATGAACACAAAGACAGAATAATATGCCAATTGGATGGGTTTGATCTGCACCTCGGGTTTATTTTGACCTAAGAGAGATAAAGAGAGAGGGGTGCATAGTGGTAAATGATTGTCTACTCGTCAGAGGTTATGAATAACATGGTAATGTCATTTTCTCGTGACTCTGTTACTTGCTCCTTGTACTTCATTATGCTTACATAATATTGTTCTTCTGCGTATCAAAAAGGCTCTCAGCCATCAGGGAACCCAATCAAACAATAACAAATTGGACCACTCATGCAAGATGAACTTAATGGCTGTAATTTCCTCAAGATATCCAACACTGAATTCCGCCATATGTACAAATTGCATACAGTGCAAGTTCATATAAGGTGACATTTGTTGTAGTGACGGATGCTCTCAACAATGCTGATAAATTCTGTGTTAAAGTAATACTTTTAGTAGTTCTGTGGAGTTTTAGATATTTAGTAGTGCCATGGAGCTGTTTTTCTTTAAGTGAGCCCCTGTTTTGCACGCCCACAAGGATGCTCATGCATGCACACAGTGATGTCACAGTGGTCACACACACACACACACACTGACCTGCAGGTGGCAGTAATGATCCAATACTATGAAACGATATGCAAAAAAAAGACAGAGAGAAAAGAGAATGTATGTTAGTCAACAAACGATACGGATTTAAAAACGGCATTCAACAGGTTTGACCTCAAGCATTTTACTGTTGCAGATGGTCAAACTCAAGCTAATGTATCTTTAACTCTAACTTTAGATCTTTAACTTTAACTTAAGTAGATTTGTCAAGGTCACAAGATACATTTGGGATGCATTTATGTTAATATTTTGAATCAAACCATCTTGAGGGATCATGTCTCTTTAGTGGAACTCACAGACATCTGAATTGTATCCAGGGCCCCCAACCAGATAGTGTTTACATTTTATAAGCTCTTCCTGTGTATTTTATTATTGTGACATCTTGAGCTACACTTGTCAAAAGAAATAGTGGCATAAAAAGTAAAATATTTGCCCCTGAAATGGAGTACCTCGTTAATTGTACATGATAACAGTATTTTAGTTAATCTCTTCAACTGTGTAACTCTAGCTCTAAACGAGTTAGTTACTCTTGTACCTGCGAGGTTTGACGTTATCCAAAGCCATTAAGTGGTGAGCTTTCTACTTCCTCTTACTAAAAGTGTGTCGAGCAATTAAGGTGCCTACTTATAGCTAATCTTGTTGTTTACTGTGCTAGATGACTAGACTTGTGCTGACATTTAGCTTAAAAGAGGACGTATTTATACATTATTATTTTCTTTTATTTGTGAAAAAGCCAAGAACACCTATTTTATATTTAACTTGCTAAATGATGTCAAACACATTCACACCACATCTCCTCTTCAGCAGAAGTACATTGAAACATGACATCTTGTACCATTTTCAGATATCTAAGGGGTGAATCCCTCTTGTCTAGTCGTAAAGTGGACTTCGACTTCATGCATCCTGCTTTTCAATTTCTTTTACTGACAACCCTCTGAGATGAAATCCCGGAGCCTCTGTGAATGTCAAATAGCGACGCGTGATAGACGGGGGAGTTGAAGATTAGAGGGGAATACAGATGCGTGATCAATCCAGTGTTCAATTGTTCACCCTCCCTTCTTCTCATGCAGAGAGAAAGTGTCACTGTTGACTGAGCTCATCTAATTCAGTGGACATAATCTTGTAAAAGTGTCTGACAATACTAACTGAAATATCACGCGCTCCATTTGTTAATGAACTGATATTAATGTGCCTTGTTTTCTAGGTTGTTGCCACAGTTTAACTACTGCAGATAATAGTACTTTCTAGTTTAGGATGAGATTCATCGACCAGCCTGCAGAGGGAGTGTTGAGCAGAGAAAAGGCTTTTAATCTCCACAGTGAACATTTTTAATGTGGGTTATTATAAGTAATGAATGATTTTAATCACACCTACTTAGTGTGTGTGTACATGTATTATAATCTCTATTCACAGTAATCTATTATAATCCTGTTTTAAAATTGTGAAAAAACAACTATACTTTGTTCTTATAATCTGTGACATTAGGCAAAGCTTGTTGTTACACAAATGCATATGCATGTATTTACATAAATTCCCCTTCACACACTTCTTGTATCCAGTTTCTGGTAAACCAACTGAGATGCACACAGCTGCCAGTCTTTAGTTCCAGAGTTAAAACTAGTGCGACCTAATACCACAGTCCTGCAATCATTTCTACCTGCATGAAGGTGATAATGAATTGTTGTTGAACTGTTTCAGAGAGGTGTTCATTCTACTTAATGTCCATTTTGGACATTTTTGTTGATTTGGTTCTGTCAAACTGTATTATGTGAATTTAAGAATATTTGTGTTTATTCATTACAAATTAGAATCTGGTGCTGGTCTGTTATCAGAAAAACTTTATTGTGAAAGACAACACGACTCTCACAAACATACATGTAGCATTAAAACGTTTCTGTTCTTACTCTTTACTCTTTTACTTTTTTAATTGTAGTCTTTTATTGTCTACTTAGTATAACACAATTTAACAGCACAATCTATAGAATCAAGATGTCTGAAACTAAAACTAAACATGATCATAACTACAATTTATTGTTGTATTATACTGCATTAGTTTCAGCTATATGTGTACTAATAAACAATTGAGTGTATAGGCTTTATGATATTCCTGAAAACAATTTGTTAGATTCAAGACATATCTATTCAGCAGCAGACTGGCATTGTCGTCAATATGAATTGGGTATAAATGTGACGATCTTGATGTGGCACAAACGTCAGACTGTGTGTATCTTATTAAGGTCTTACAGCAGAATAACAAGTTCTCAGGAAAAAAGCCACCAGAGCCTCACTGCACCTGACGATTTAGGGATTGTTGGCATGCGTATCTCTGTAGCGCCATCAGCCACACACGCATGCTGAGCCTCAGCGTGGATGTTAATCCTGTCTGATTTGAGAGAGGAAGTGAAGTTGTGTTACAGGAAGGTGAAAGCATCAGTTAAATTCAGAAAATAAATGATGTGGTTTAATCTGTTTCCTTAATCCTCTGCAATTGTTTACCTACAGTACTCATCAATTAATATGCTGAGTACTCTCTGGAAGTTCAAAATGACCACCGCAGCAGTAAGCTTATATTCAGTTATTTGTACGCAGATACATTTTTTTTTTTTTGTAGTGTTGTTAAACTACTCATTGTATTCACATAAAATACAATAAATATATACTGTACGATATACAATCTCGTAAACAATATTACTGAAAAGGCACAGGCAGAAGCATACTACTTACATATGCCCATTCTACAGTCTTATTAATTTAAGCTCCCCCCCCCCGGGGAAATAAAATAATCATTCATGCTAACCCTCACAAATGGCAACCGTTGTTTTGAAAACCAAAACTGAGTTACACATTATTACATTTATGTTGGCATTGTTCCATAATTAAACCCTTATGAATAAAAACAGACCAATAATCCAACCTCATTATTACCCGTTATGTTTTCAGTTTTATTGGATTTCATTCAAGCATTTTTAAGATTAATCGATTGGTTAACAATTTTGATAACCGATCAATTGTTCTGATCACGTCACCAAGCAAATATGTCAAAATCTTTTTTTATTTCTGGTTTTAGAAATAAAATTTAGACCTCTTTTAGTACAAAACAAGTCATTTGAAGACGTTGACTTGGGCTTTAGGAAATTGGGACTACTTTCTGACATTTTATGGATAACTGATAAACAAATAACTTGATTGATAAATCAGCAGGTAAATTAATAATCAAAATGAGTTAGTTGCAGCCCTAATAGTTATTTTGTCAGATTCTCATTCTCTAATATTTTCAGATTTACCCTTTTTATTATCAGATGTATTACAGCCGCTTTGAGTAAGCCTGTGATATATGATTTAGATTCCATTGAAAGATGATAAATTATCATAATGAATTATTGCCCTGCCTTTTGACATATTGTCTACTTTTTCCAGCTTCTTTTTTTTCCATAACCGACATGCAGCACTCAACCATTCACTTTAAAATAACCAGTTAATACAGTCTATACAAAAGCACAGTGACAGGGTCATGAGGAATTTATTTTTTGCTTTACATTTTGAATTATAGTCATTTAAAACTGAAATGAAATTAACTTTAAAACCTACAGTGGCTGATTTTGTTTCTCTGTGCCCGTGTTGTCAGACTCGCCGTAATGATGCATCTATGAATGATTCCGTAATGGCTGATGCTCCTGCTGACCTGATGTGAAAATAATGGATTTTTTGTGACACTTACCATCTTCCACTACTTCCACCAGTTTCCATTTGTCTCGTCTGCATTCGCCCATCTTGTTTTCCTACTGTAACGTCGTATTCCATCATCTTTAGCCTGTTTCACATGTTGCATCGTGCAAGTCCAGTGGTGGTAGAAGTGCTCAGATAATTTACTTAAGTAAAATAAGTAATACCACAGTGTTTAAATACTGATTTAAAATAGCGATTAGTAAAATAAAAGAACAGACGTCTTAGCGACCTTATACCATAGTATTTTGTTGAAGCACTTTAATAACGTTTCCCAAAACAGAATAGGTCAAAAACACTCCCAACATTTCTGACGGTGAAGGTCAACTTTTAAACCATGGAAGAGAAGTCCCTAACGTGCTCAAGGAAATTATATTTAAGCATCTTTAATTGCATAACAACTGGGCAAACAGTCATATGTCATATGATGGAAAGCTTCAGATCAGCCACTAAATGGACCTCGAGCTATAATAAATGTTTATGGTACTCTACATATCGGCAGAAAAGCTACTGCTGCTGTCGAGGAGAACGCGCTGATGTATTATTGAGCATACCCTCCTGCGTTTACCTTTACTTGAGCACAGCAGGCGACGTTTAAATATTCAATCAAGACATTTATGAATGAGAATTTCACTTTTAAAAAGAGCTCTGCCGGTGTTTCACCACTCTAGAATGAATAATGTACATTAAGGGAGATATTGCTGCTTATTTTTCTTTTAAATGACTAGAACATGAATAAAATGATACTTTGTGAAACCACTTTAATTTCTTTTTTCATTAAAGGGAGGCAAAGGATCAGTGTGACTGACTGTGTTTGTATGTACTTCATGTCCATTTTCATAATCATCCTATTTGACTCAATAAACCCACAGAGAGGAACTAATATCATAAATATTCTGTCCTTCTCCCCCCCCCCTCCCCCGATTGAGGATAACTCTCTCACACACATTCCTGGTTTCACGATCGTCCTCCCTCTAACCTTCCCCTCTCTCCCCCCTCCTCCTCCCCAGTGAACTGAAGCAGGAGCTCGACGAGGAGGGCAGTCGCTGCCTCCTGCTGTCACGGCGGAGTTGCTTCAACCAGCGCTGTTGCATCCGCTGCTGCTCGCCCTTTACCTTCCTGCTCAACCCCAAGCGCCAGTGCCACGACTGCCACTACAACGTCTGCAAGGCCTGCCGGGTCTACAACAAGCGGGACAAAGCCTGGCTCTGCTCTGCCTGCCAGAAGAGCAGGTAAGGGTTGAGTGGTTGTAGTCATGATTACGATGGTGTGTGTGTGTGTGTGTGTGTGTGTCAAGTCCATGAGGCTGAGTTAAGTGATGAGAGGCTGACGGTGACGTCAAAGGTTATTAAGCTCTTACTGCACCGCTGGAGACATGGATTTTGTGTTTATTACATAGTCACTAAGATACAGAACAGGATCAAGTCTTCCTCTGGCTGAAATATTCGGACTCAGTATTTGGACTCACTAGTCGCTGGTGTTGGAAGATGTGAGGCAACAAACGATGTATGTGCAACGACAATCTTCTCCTTTTCTTTTATTAAAATTGTCTTTTTTTTGTGTTGAATGCAGCTTCTTAGCGTCATGTTACAGAAGGACTTTGATGCACCATACAGAGGTTCAGGTTTCGAATGGTTGGCTGTATTTCTGTATTGCTGTGTCGTGTCATGTCAGAGTTTGGTGATACAGCCCAGATGTTTTATGGATTCTCGTGTGGTTTACTCAGTGCACGAACGTGAGTTGGAAGATGTGTACTGAGTGTTTCTTTTGGTTTACGAAAACTTTGTTACAATAATAAATAAAAACAACTTAAACGGACTAAGACATCTGTCAAACCTTACAAGAGTTTACAGAATATCCAGTTAAAATGCAATGAAAGAGTAGAGGTTAGCAGAGAGTAGAGATTCCAGTTAGGATGCGTAAACAAAGCTTAAAAATAAAATAAAACCAATTTAAAAGCAGTCGCAATGAACTATGTATACTATTTACCAGATCTTTTAGAACTGACATCAATTATTTAGAAACGTAATGTTGCGTTTTTATAGACATATTTGATGTTGTACATTAGTAGTATATAGCGCAATATTTAGGAGAAAGCGGTGTAATTTGTTAGTGTGTGTGTGAGAGAGACATACAGAAGTCATAGAACAAATAAATTCTTCCAGCAAAAGCTTTCATGCCACATATCCTGCTTTGTTTCTCACTGCTTTTTTTAATCCATAAACTAATTTGGTCTCTAAGGTGATATTCCTGCAGTTTCTCGTTGGAAGTGAATTGGAAAGCTACAGCGGTTTTATACCCAGAAATGTATCATCAGCATATAATATCACCAATACAACAAAGTCTGCGGCGTTTGACACTTGTTAGATATACGTACAGGTTATATATATTTTTTAACCTGATGTCTGTGTGTGTGTCTCTCTCAGGTTGTTGAAGACACAGTCACTGGAGTGGTTCTACACTAATGTGAAGACGCGCTTCAAGAGGTTTGGCAGCGCCAAAGTGCTGAAGACTCTTTACAGGAAGCACTTGGCGGAGCACGGCGCGCTTTCAGAGCTTACTGGTAAACCCCTCTGTTTATTAGTGTTGTGAAAGAACTTGTTTCTGTTAACTTGGTGATATGACTGAACATATCTTATGTGACACATTTTGTGATACCGTGTATAATTTGGGCCTATGGTGCCTGTCAAAACTCAATGTCTTATTTCTTGTAAAGCTGCACCAATCAAGAATTTGGATCAAATGACTGTAATGTGAAAGTTTGCACCTCAGCTCTACGGAGCATTTTTGCTTTTGTCTTTTTGTTTTGTGACCTTATTGCTGTAGTTTACTTTCAACGCTCTTATTTCACCGTTTTTAGCCGCAACAGGCAGTTTACAGCAACGAAGCTCTAAAAACCCACTGGACACGACCTGCTCAGTTAGTGACTAGCTGCTAAATGCTCCACTGTGTTTACCGGCTAAAGGGACAGATTTGATGGAGAGCCAAACAAAGCTAAAAGGGGAGTAAATATTGGACTTACATTCGTCAGGTGGCCAGAAGCACAACTCAAAAATGAATGCTAATATTGTGTTTGCAGGATAGACAACTGTTAGCTAGCTAAACTCTGTAAATACCATAGACATGTATATGAGAAGAGGACGTCGTCATCGGGGCGTCACCAATTGGTTTGTGGATTACTGTTTTTACGATTCAAAGCCGTATTGAATAAGACTTGAAACTAGCGATTGAGACCATAATCTCATGTTTACCATGTTCACTGAGGTGATAAATCACGTGAGAAATAGGGTCATTTTCTCACAGACTTTCATACAACCAAACTTCTTTTTGCAACCGGAGGAGTTGCTCACTGCCGGCCAGCAGAGAGAATGCAAGTTTTAAGACACTTCTGCTTTGGCTTCACGCATCAGAACCGGAGGTTGCCGACTGATTTAAAAAAAAAAAAAAAAAAAAAAAATAAATCTTTGACTGACTGAATTTGACACAAATGATCTTCGTTCAATTTGTCACTTATTTTTAAATTGAGCTTGAAAGTTATTCTTGACCTGGAAATAATAGTTAGACCTCAATTCTAACCTATTTATATTTCACCAGTGACAGTAAGAATATAGGCTTTTGTATCTTGCATCACATTTTTTACTGACATTTTGTAATCTGAGTAGTGTTTCTTTAAGCAGTCCTGCACATCTTAATGTGAAGCGTGTAGCGCAAACACACAGGGTTAGGTGTTTGCTGTAGCCAGCCATGCTGACGATGTATTCCTCTGAATAGGACTGTTCACCCAGCAGCATATGCTCCAGCATGTTGGGGACAGAGCGTTACAGGCTGTGGAGTGCATCTCCGGGCCATTACTTCAGACTCTGATCTGATTGAACAGACAAGGGATTTCAGAGAATTATGAGTGTTTTGTGGAGGCGAGGTCGCTGGCTGCAGATGATGCAGCGCTCTGACCCCTGTGGGAGGAGGACTGATGTGTGCTGGCATCAGGCCACCGCTCAGTGTCACATTCCGGTTTACTGTTTCATTCTCTGCTCACACGCACAAACTGTATCATACCGTTTAATTTGTTTATGACTGGAAATTGTGTTTAATCAACTGCCAAATCTGCATCTGCGTAGTTTGGCTCGTAAAAAAGCTCTGCTGTTGTAACTTTGCATAACAAACAATGCCAGCTGCATAAAAACCATCAGAATGAATGGAGCTGACATTTGGAAACTAATGGCATTGAATAGAGGCATCACCATGTGTCAGATTTGTGTCGCAGTGAAACATTTCCCCCATGACACACACTCACTGACACTGCTCAGAGACATGCTCGTCTAAAGAGTAATGCTAAATAGCAAAGTGACCCCGAGGAAGAGAACAGACATAAAGACACAGTTGACATTATTTGATGCTTATTTTACATGCGGTATATAAAAGTACAGACATAAAGAGAAATATTGAAAGCAGTCAGAAGTTAAAATTATGCTAATCACAAGTACAAAAAAATGAATATATATATTGTTAGGTATTAATCAAACTCTGTCAACTCGTTCCTTACCATTTTCCTCTGTTTTATTCAGACAATATACATTAACATTAGCCACACGGGGATCTACAGCCTTGCTAGCAGCTCTACTGTTCTTAGTCACAGTAGTGCTCTGAGTACACCAAGTACAGCTGACACTGATGGGAATGCCATTAGTTTTGCAGGCGTTTGGTCATAAACCAATTACAATTTTGACATTAAGATGACAGATTAAAAGTAAGGTTAAGTTGTTGTTATAGTTACATTTTATCTTGCGGGGAATATGAATGTCTGTACCAAATGAACTAACAGTTGTTGAAATATTTCGCTCAAAGACACAAATGTGAACCTAGATAAATAAAATGTGTTCATTAGTGAAAGAATATTTGAAACGATATGAGTTGCTTTTGCTACAATATGATCTCCAATTTTCAGTTGTCTTGGGAGTCTTTGGTAAGAATTGAAATAAACAGTATCATGACTTATTATAAATGTATGATACAAATCACATTAGTCTTATCTTTCAAAGTATCAACATAATACAGTGACAAACATACACACCTGTATGGAGCCAAAGAGTCTCAGGCTGCCTTCAGGGGTACTGTGACCTTAGCTGCTCATCGGTCATGAGTCTTTTTATGTCCCTGTGTTGCAGCCGAATGTGTCCCAACTCATTAGATGATACAACACAGACGTCTGCACACATACATATACTGGCGTCACAGATAAAATGTCCATGCTGCAGCCCCTAAAATACATAATTTTGTCTTAATTTACAGGATGCATCACCTCAGTGAACTCATGCTTGCTTGAAGGGTTTTTAGTAATGAAAGAGTAGAGTGTTAACTGCATTTAAAAAAAATAATCTACAGTTCACATCACTTAGTCCAAGTCCTCTGTTTGCCCCTTAAAATGATTGGAAGTGACCCTGTGTACTCGACTGTACCTCTGAACCAGCGCCACAGATGAGGTTGCCTGGTAATGCCACATGTGAGGCCGTTCTAATGCACTTATGTAACCACATACAGCTGCATTGTGGACGGCACAGAGCTCAGAGTAGGAAGGAGAAACTATCTGCAGTGTGACTGAACTCGCTGCTGCTCCGTCACCAACTCTCTAAAATCAAATCATGTAGTTAAAATAACAAACCTTTATTTTTAAAAGGCAGATATCCTCTTTATTAGGTTTTCAATTATATTCACAGTTTACAAATCATCTTAAACCCCCTGAAATGTTTGCAGACTCATTGGGCCACCTCACTTCATTTCAAACATGTTTTGATTGTTTTTTATTTTAACCTTTCGAATGTACGAACATTGCATGTACTCAGCATAGTCTAGTGAGGTAACAGTTGGCCATTTCTCTTGAGTACAATGTGCTACATCAAATACACACCTTAAAATGGAACGACCAAAATGAAACGCAAAAGGTAAACTTTTCTTAATTTGTGTGTGTGTGTGTGTGTGTGTGTGTGTGTGTGTGTGTGTGTG
>NW_022280062.1:2735475-2773299 GCF_004355925.1 Anarrhichthys ocellatus | reverse complement strand
TGTGTGTGTGTGTGTGTGTGTGTGTGTGTGTGTGTGTGTGTGTGTGCTCAGAGAGCAGCGCCTATGAGGACAGTATCTGCAATGAGGGCAGCTTCTGTGGGAGTGACTCAACCTTCTACAGACAAACTCAAGGTGCAGATATATTTTATGATTTCACTAATCCTTGTTTGTTCTGTGCACCTTTGTTGTGAAATATTTAGTAAATCAATCTTTGGAATAACATTTTTCACTTTTTTATTTCTGTGTTCTTGTATCTTCTCGTAACGTGACACAAAACTAGAAGAACTACTTCAGTTATTATACTACTGTGTATACGTCTACATGCGTTCAGTTAACATATGTTGATGTGCAGCATTTCTAATAAATTGTTCACTAAATAGCAGAACAAAGAAAATAAATGCTAAAAGCCTAAAGTTAATCCTGAGAAAGGGGCTTTTATTCTCATGTCCCAAGTGAATGTATCTTATGAAATGCAGGAGTCAATGTAAGACTTTTTCCATGTCAGTTTATATTAACTCATTTCAGTGAACCTGTCATCTTTAGGGTCCCGGGGCGTTTGCCCTACTTGGCCAGTTGGTAATTCAGCCTTGTAATAGCAAGAGCTTAATTCAATCTGCATAAGAAAGTCGCTGCAACTGACCCTCTGAGGCCACATTATCCAGTTCAAGGTTGTTGTTTTTTGTGGTCATTCATTGTAATCCTCTCAGGAATCCAAAAACTCATATTTGTTCCCAGCTGCCATGAATATCTTTTTTTTTTTTTTAATTTATTTATTTTTTTACAGCAGATGAAACAGTGGAGAGATACATTTTGATCTCGATTCTTGTTGTAATCTTTTGGCATGTGTGCAGTCTGTTCTGCTCTCTGGTTTGCTGTCCCGACGTCTCCTCATTCTCCCAGTTCACTGCAGGCTAAATGAAATGACTGCAAACATGAAAGAAAAGCTGCAGCGACCTGATGGTCACGTCTCTGTTTTGTAGTGCCTTGATGAAGCAATGAAAGCAGATTAGTGACACACAGTTTGAATACAGAATTAAACTGAACATTGTGCAATTACTCCTTCCTATGTTTATGATTTTATTTCTAATTTAAGGTTCATTCAGGTAACAACATAACAAGTGATTATTGTTTCTTTGTGTTCAGAGCACAGCATAGCAGAGACGATCACTGTGGCCTTGCGGGTGGCAGAGGAGGCCATCGATGAGGCCATTTCAAAGGCTGAGTTTGACTCTGCCAGTCAGGTTATTTATTTTGTTCACATCTCATAAAAACTAATTTATTGATGGATTACTTGTACACACACACACACTGTCTTGCACTTTGTGTCCTGAAAACTGCTGTTTGATTTGACATTACTTCCCAACCGTGCACTATAGTTACCTTTTTTCTGTCAATTATTTTCTGACCGTGACGTGTTGTAGATGCTGCACAATGTTTTTTGTCGTTGGTCTGCAGTCCATGTGCTTTGATAAGTATCGTCTGCGGTCCTCCTTAATCTGAATTCTCTGCTTTTTTATTTTCAGAGTTTAAATCCGATTATAAACAAAAAAACATCAAGATTATGCTGCAATCCAAAGGACAGTTTAATACTACAGTATCAGGGTCATTGTTAGGCCAACAATAACAATGCAGAATACTGTGGATCACTGGCCATATTGAACAAAAATAAGTTACTTTTACTTCACTATTCAACATCACTTTTATAACAAACTCTAAGAATTAATTTAATGATTTAAAGTTCCCTTTGTTTATCAACTTGAATATGATAAACACTATTGATATGATAAACTTTCTAAAAAAACATTGATTTTGTTGATCAGGCTCACCTCATCTCCTTGGAGATCTCTCGGTCAGAGTATCTGTTTTAAGTGACGATTTCTCATTAGAATAGTTAAAAGCAAAGATGTCTGTGCATTTCATTAAAATACAGTGAAATTAGTATTCAAGCAATTTAAATCAGAACAGCAGAGTAACTCCATTTTAAGAAAATATAAGCTGCAATATTTTCCATGGTGTGCTCAAGTATTTAGTATAATATCGCAGTTTATCAGAATATAGGAGTGTCGGTGTGGATCTGCAAGAAATACCTAAATTATATCCCAAAACTCTGCAGCCACCTTTCAGAATACCACTGTATGTTAAAAAATAATACTTTTCACTGATCTGTTATTCCGACGCTTTTGAACTGAGAGCAGTAAATGTGTATTTAAAGTGTGTGTTTAGAAGAGTAATCGGCTTATAGCGTGCATTTGTGGGTGTGGGGTGCCGAATAGCTTTCTTATTTATGTGTTTTGGTTGTTTTTGTTTGCCAGGAGAAGCAGAATGAGGCTCACTATCTCCGGGAGCACAGAGGAGAGCTCATTGAGGAACTGTCAAAAACTATTGTGCAAAAAGTATGAAAACACACATGTTGTATAGTGTGTTATTAGGTTGATTTACTGTGTGTGTGAAAGGCCATTGTGTAACACTCAAATGTGAGTCAGCTGTTTTGCTCCTTCAATGTATAACTCCTGCACATATGAATACAAAACCATTAGAACCAGTGTTTGTACAGAGCCATACGCAGCACTAACCGTGTCCCTGTCTCTCTTAGATTATTAGCAGGAGGAAAACTTTGACTGAGATGAGGGCAGAATATGACCAGGATTGGCCACTTGAACACAACCCTGACCTTCATCCTCATCATCATCAGTCTGACTGTGAACAAGCATCCAGCTCCCTTAAACACCAACCAGATCTCTGGGTAAAAGAGTCGCACTCACTTAGGTTTTGTTTGTACAATGAATGTTAAGAGCCATGTAGAAGAAATAGTGGTGAAAAGTTAATTTACTCAAGTACTGAAGATTAAACCAGTGACTGTCAACCTTTTTGGCTTGAAACGTTTTACAAAAAGAGATCCTATGAGTTCAGATCAGGTTTGCTATAGTAAGCAAAAATAAGCAGTGAAAATGATATTGTATTATATTATGTTGTTAGTAAATTCCTTTATACTTTAAGAAACATTGAAACTAAACCACCTGGTTAAACTACTAATTAAAATGAAATAAAAAGGAACGTGAATTCGTTTTAGGTTTTTAGCTATAGTGTATCTCACTATACCAAAAAATAGAGAGCATGAATTTCTGTTCACTCCGGTGACATTGAACCACAGAAATTGAACGGACTTGACATTCCAGGAGATGGCGCTGTGGCTTCATATCTGACACTAAAGTAGCATGGAGATTAAACATTAGACATTATAGTTTTCCATCCATGTATTTTTTTTTATGTATATGTAGCTTCATTCTGTGAGAAATTATATCTGGCCCCAACAAAAACAAACTTAAACTACAACTAAATATTTAAAAGCTAAAACAAAACCTTTCTGAAAAAACTGAAACTAAACTCATCTTCATTGGGAGATGAGCTGACCTCTGGATGACGGCAATGAAGTAAAGTCAATAGATCATGTTGAACAGTTTAACCAGCAGTGTGACCGTGACGCAACAATGAATCATTCTTATTTGTCATCTTCTCTCAGAGGTCTCACTCTGCCTTCTCACTGTTGGACATTGACCCTTCAGGTCTGATACAGGCGCTAAAGGACGGAGGTGGGTCAGCTATGTCCACCTGGAAGAGTGTTGAACGGCTGGACAACACTGGTAAGATCTTTAAATGCTCTTCAACTTTTTAAAGTCCACCAGTCGTCATTGTTTTGGTTGGCTACATTTGCATATTAAATATATTGAATTAACTATCAACAAAGAAAAGTTTACTTGATCGATAGCAAGTCTATAGAATATTAGTAATTTCTAATTGATATAATAGTCAATGTCGGCTAATACCTACCTCGTCCACTGCTTTTGTTTTTTTACTTTGCTGCATATGCAATTTTACTCTGTGTGGTGCGCTTGTGTGGCATATGGTCTCTGCTTGTCTGCATAATATCTGTGTGTGTGTGTGTGTGTGTGTGTGTGTGTGTGTGTGTGCATGCTAAGGTGTGTATGGAGGTGTGTCCTCGGTGCTGAAGAGCCCAGACGGCAACTGGATCGCCCTGCAGAGCGCCCAGCTGGCTCGTCCCAGTCTGCTGACCAGGAGGAAGAGCCTGGTCTTCAGTGCCTTGGAGAGAGAGTCTGAAGTGGTGTCCGCCTATGAAGGCATGGACTCGGATAACGAAACCAAATCAGAGCACAGCGCCCGTGTCAGGACACAGTCCCCGCTTACAGGCAGCAGAGACGATCTGTTTTCAGACCCTGAGGGGAGCTGGAAGCCTAAGAAACCTCTATTGGCTCGTTTTAAGAGGAAGGTGCCCACAGAGATCGGTCGCTCTTCATCCTCCTGCAGGACCAGCATCCTCGATGTAAACTTTAATGTGGAAGGAGCCAAAGAGGAGAGAAAGGGGGCTGCCAAGCCAGATATGGGGAAAGTCCGGAGATCCCGGAAGAAAAGGAGGAGCAAAAAAGAGTTTTCTTCTTCGGTGCTGGTAAGAAATAAAAACTACAGACTGATGAGATGAAATAAGATGGAAAGATCTCTGATTCATAGCAGAAAATAAAGTACCAGAATTGTACAGTTAGAATGCTTCCTCAGTTACATAGAAATAAATAACAATAAGGTGGATAGAAAATGTAAGATGCTCAAATGCAAATAGTATAAACATTATAAGAAGCCATACTCCATTCACCAGAAAAAGAATATTCTTAAATCTATTATTTCTTACCTTCACAGGATTACAGGGAGAAAGACAACCATTCCCAACATTCGTCTGATGCTGCGACCCCTAGCACTTTGACCTCAGGAGCTACGACCCCTGAACGTTTACACCTTGAGAGTGACGCCACAGGGCATGAAGCCAATCAGGTGGAGGAGGAGCTCACGTTGAAACTACAACAGCTAGCAGGCAGAGTTACTGAGTCCTCAACCGGAGGAGAGGGAGATGTTGAAGTGAGAGATGTTGATAAAGATGGAGACAAGGAGGATAAGAGTCTAGGAAGCAAGGACAGAGGGGAAGATGATGAGAGGCCATGGAGGATGGAGACCGACTTGGATGAAGGAAGAACAGAGGAAGATGAAGTAGACGAAGAGATGAAATACAGATTATACAGGCTCATCGCACAGTCCAGACTCACTTACTTGTCGACTGATGATGACTTGGACAAAGATGGCCAGAGTGAAGGAGAATGGGAAGGAGCCAAACAGAAAGATATGGAGGAGGAAAAGACGGACGGACTTACTTCTAAACTCTGTCAGTTGGAAAAAGAAGTCAGGGCAAACCAGTTCTCCTCCACAGAGGATGAGTTGGACGGAGTTGGCGTCACGGATGAAGAGAAGATGGGAGAGGAGGAGGAGGAGGAGGAGCTGGCGGTGAAAGTGTGCAGATTAGCTAATCAAGCCAACGCCACCCAATTTTCATCCACGGAGGATGAGTTGGACCGAGCAGGCAGAGGTGAAGAGGGGGAGGAAGCGATAGACGAGAATTTGTGGAAACTGCAGGCAGAAAAAGACGTCCAGGCCATTCCGCTGAGCGATTTGGCCAGTCTAATTAGTGCTTCTCAGTTTTCTTCCACTGAAGATGAGCTGGATAAAGTTGGAGAGAATGAGGTGGAGGAGGAAATAAATGAAGAAGGAATTGAGAGGGAGGGAGCAGTGGTAAAGAATTGGGATAGGAGAGAATCATTTGGAGACTTGGATGTAAATATGTTTGATTTAAAGGATGAAAATGAGGAAATTAAGACTGAGAGCTGTGATGAAGAAGTTGAAGATGTCCAACAAGATGGAACAGAGGTAGAGGAAAAGAAAGATCGCACAAAGGAGAGAGCAATAGACGAGGATGAAAGGATGGCAAAGGGGCCCACATGTGAAGAAAAAGTAGAACTTTTGAAAGAAGATATGGCTAAAAAAGCAAAAGAGACGGAGAAAGGACAAGAGATGGAGTTAGAAATGGTGGTCCAAGCAAAGAGAACAGAGGAGTTAATATCCTTGGACGAGACAAAAGTCCAACAAGTAACTCAGCCCGAGACGAAGTGGCCAGACAAACAGGAAGGAGAGGGACAAGAAGAGGGAAAGATTAGAGGAGGTGAAGAGAGTCAGGATACAGCAACAGACAGTGATGAGGAAGATGCAGAATTTGACAGAATAATCAGCAGCATGTTGATGACTTTGGAGGACATGCAGATGGAGGCAATAAAGGATGATGCTGCAGAAAATAGGAGCATACGTAAAGAACCAGATGAAGTAGAGACAGATGAGGATGTAAACATCGAGGGAGAAGGTGGATTTAAGGACATTGTCAAACCTCAAAGCACAAATGCATCAGAGGAGACAGGAAGTGCAAAAGAATTTCAAAGTCGAGGCGATAACGTAACGCCAGAGTCGGCTGTGAGAGAAAGACCAGGAGAAAACATAGGTAAGCAAATTGGAGTAGATATTTATAGAAGAAAGGAGAGTAGAGATGCTACAGGCACAAATGAAAATGAGCGGCAGGAAAAAGATAGAAATGCACAAGAAAAAATACATTTAGAAATCAAAGAGACTCTCGAGGCGAAACAAAGACTAGAAATGAATGATGACAAACAAGAGGACAGAAAAGTCACTCATGAGTTGAAAGTCATGGACACGCTGGGAGAATGTGAAAGTAAAGAAACCAAAGACGAAAATACAGACGACATGGAGCAGAGCACGTCTTCTCTTCAGGAGGGTTTACTGTCGCCTGAGGAGATTCAAAATGTAAGAACTAAAATGTTTACCTCACTATGGACAGTGATTCAAAATAAATGCAACATTACTGTTGGTAATCAACAATCAGATGCAGTTTAATAACCTATAGTCTCCACGTACAGTCTGTTGTGATTATAGAATTACTGTTAGTGGGTGTAACTTTTGAAAATATGACATTCTTCCTCTAACAAATTAAAAATGTAAGAATTCTGCGCAGTTCTCAGCTCAGGAGGAACCTAGTTAGTGGCTGTCGAGTTAAGATTATTTGTTTATGAATGAATTCATGACTTTTCCCCATTTGACACACATTTTATCACCGTACATCATTTTAAAGTTACTCATCTTGTAATCGCCGCAGAGCTCAGCTAAGGCCGGCCCACTTGAAAGAAAACATTACATTACTGAGTAACTCTCTTTATAAACTGTTCTTAGCGATGTAACTAACTACTAATCAACTCTGCTTGGTGCTGTTTTTCGTTTTCCTGTCTGGCCTGTCTTTTCTTCTTCTGTGCTTCTCTCTGCTGTAGGGTAGAGACATGGAGCTTTACAAAACAATACAGTTTATATCCACTCTGTTGGGGCAGGTGAGAACTTGTTTTGCTTGAGGGATGCAGCTAGTGGTGATTGTTGCAGATCTAGGAAGCAAATGTTCCTTATTTGCACTTTTTGACTCACATTTTCTCTCATTGCTTATTGCGTTTTTCATGCATGCATCTCATTCCATAGATTTAATTTCAGTATGCTTTTATTCTCACACTGTAGTTTATTAGATGATGCTATAACAAATAACAGAACTGCAGCATCATTGCCAGACACCAAGACATCCACAACATCCACATCACAAACCTTATACATAAATCAGTTCCAATTAAATGTACTTTTTTAAAATCATAAACACAAGTCTTGGGTGTTCCAAAGCTTTCCGTCAGCCTGTCTGTCTGTGTGTTGTAGAGGTACTCGGCGGTGTCTCTGCGCAGCATCACCACTGAGGTCCTGAAGGTGCTGAACGCCACTGAGGAGCTGCTGCTGCAGGGGGTGGAGGGAGGAGACGGCCCCCGACTCTCCAACACTTCGCTGCCCCCCGACACGGATCCTAAGAAACTGGATCAACAGTTCTCGAGACTGGAGGAGAACGTAAGTTTAGCTTTTTATTCATATTTGTTTAATTCACTGCACATTATGTCACTGTTGGATGTTTTTAGTTGCTGCTTTCAGTGTACAGTAGTATTACTGGAGCGTACTACCAGTATTATACCACTACTGGTCTGTAGTTTACCCCTAGTACCCTGTAAAGGGAAAATAATACATGCATTACGGGGTCTGTCAAAAGTCATTCTTAGGATTCAATTACCAAGTTGACTTTGCTGTAATTACCAAGTTTTGAAGTTAATCCGGTGTTGAACTGGACATGCTGCAGGTGTACGTAGCAGCTGGGGAGGTGTACAGTCTGGAGGGGGAGCTGAGTGACCTGGAGGCGTGTGCTAGGGGCATCAGCAGCGCCACGTCGGACACGGAGCTGTCCTTCCTGGAAGAGCAGGTAGCATCAGCAGCTGCTAAGGTTCAACAGTCTGAGCTGCAGGTGAGTTCAAACTGGCATGTTAAAGTGCTCTGCTGCTTTTTGTTAGGCCTGAAGCTGTGTGATGAATTCATAAAAACACAGATTGGCCATAAGGGGGTGCTGCAAGTACAGTGACAACTACAGTATATCATCGGTCTGATCTTGATCAAACATGGTCCATGTTGCTTGTTTCTGCTCCAGATTTGCGACATCTCGGCCAGAATTGCTGCTTTGAAGAGTGCAGGCCTCAATGTGGACACACAACAGTCACGCTTCACTAAGACCAAGACCATTCCAATCATGGTACCTGTATACATTAACATAAATCATATAAGAGTAACTACCACCACCGTATGTCAAACAGTGTGCAAGAATAATAATTACAAAAAGGTTTCACATGCGTCTTCTTGCAGCCTGTAACTGTGGAGTCATCAAGGCAGCAGAGGAGGCGATTACCTGCACCGCCAGTGAAAGGTAAGAAGCAACATCCTACCTGTATATAGGGTGTTATACTGTTTATACACTAACAGGAAATCAAACTTCACTGAATGTCTTTTTAAAGGATGAAACAGCTATTTTCTCTTAGTTTGCAACTGTTTTGAATGTGCTTTTGTCACTTTTACAACATACTCATAACCTGCTTAGATTTAATATATAGCGTTGAATTGGTAATCGTTGGAGATAAACCAAATACTGTGAAGTGGTTGTCAAGTAAATACAAAAAAATTTGATGACATTTATGAATTATTCCCCCATTCAATAGGAAGTGCTATCTGACTATAATACATTGTGTTTGGTTCTCTTTCAGAAGACAAGGAGGAAACCTAAATCATCGAGCCAGGACCTTCGCAGTATCTTCAACACGGAAGTGCCTTGACCCTAAAACTGTGCAGCCTACAGGCCAGTATTAAGTGATCCATTCATTGCCTTAATTTAACTTTAAACATGCCTCAGATAATCCTGGACACTAGTACCGTTTGTCACCGAGTGCAGGAAACAGTTGATTCTCATGTTATCTTGTAAAAATGTGCAGTAGTTAAAACTACTCTTAAAGGTTAAATCTATAGCACTTGAGTTCTAAGACGTTTTTAAAATAAAAGATGATTTCATATGTCCTAAACAATTATTATACTTTTTATAGACTTCATTGTAACATCATTAGTTGTGCATATAAATACATGCAATTTGCACTGTTTTTACTGAAAGAAAATGACAGTATCATGTTAAAAACAAATAGATTTGTATTTTTTTCCCCATGGTTGTGATGTGGAAGTGTACAGCAAACCAATCAGTAATATATTATATCTGCTTTTACTTCGTTCAGAAAATAAAGTAAAAATTCAAAAAGGTCCCAGACATTCGATTCATTGTGCACCCTGTTTGCCCTCCGATGAAGGTGGGTGTAATAGTGAGGAATTCAGTCTGTATTCTTGAGATGAGGAAATGACACCTGAATACGACATTCCTCTTTGTGAAGGTGTGGGAACAACACATAACTCTGGAAAATAACAACCGTCTTTGTGAGAAAACGGTCTCAAAACAAACATTCAGCTCTTGCACTTTGTGAAGCTGTAGTAAACAAATGAGTGACCTGGACTAAATACATTTAAACTTTTTATCTTTTTTACATTAGGAATGGCTCATTAATGTAAACATGAAGCCAAACTGTAAATATATTATGTAGTTACTTTCCTCATAGAGGTTTGGTGTTTTCCTCTCTGAACACTCAAATTCTATCCTTAAAATGAACTTGAGCAGCAGCTGAATGGAAAATAAAGTCTCCGTCACATAGAGATCCAGCTCTGTCCCAAAACCTCCAGGGATACGTAGTGTCAGCTCTCTGAGACCAGGAAGCGCTCCCTCTGATCAGGAACTATGAATCCTTCTTTCTGTTCACTCTCTCTTCTGTCTGCCATGACAAAAGACTGTTTGGGGTCGATGACCACCATGCTGTCCTGACTGGGAGCCTCCACCTCGGTGTAAGAAGGGCGACCAGAGCCTCGCCTGAACTTCATGATTGGCCAGCGAGTTGGCCGCCGCTGAGAGGGGGAAAGTGACAGAAAATGAACACGAAACTGGGTATAATGAGAAAACAGAGCACTTCATTCTTTTAACTGTTTCTATTCCACTAAATACACTCTGTAATTGCATCGCTTCGGATGAATACATATTACTTGATGCCTCTAAACTCTCCAGCTTTGATTTGGGAGAGACACCATAACAAAACTAATGTATAATACAATTAAAGTCCCCGGCTTTCAAAATGCCAGAGGGTAAAAAATAAAATAAAATGTGCACATTGATGTGAAGTACTGGGACATAAAATGTGCAGAATACAGTTGAAAACGGGAACCATTAATATGAGCTGCAAATCTCATTCCAAGTCTGGGAATCATTTTTTACGACGGGGAAATTTTGACATTTGGTGTCATTGATGAGTATCTAACTTAATGTGTACAGTCATCTCCCGTGAGACCAGCTTTGTATCTTTAGGCTTTGCTGCTCGCAGGAGAACAATAACTGACAAACGTCGACCGTGATGGAGTACTTCCCCTCATTCCCTTTCAAAGTAAGAACACAACGTGTCACTGACCTCCATGAAGAAGAGGCTGGCGCTGGACGTCGGGTGGTTGTACATGTAGACGGACATAAGGACGGCCGCTCCCATGACGACCATCACCATGACGATGCCCGCTAGCAGACCATTCAGCGGCCACTCGTCACGCTCTCCCGTGGTCTCCTCGTGTCCCGCTGCACAGACGGGACGATGAGAGTCTCAGTCAATCCCTCCCTCGGATACAACTAAGGAACACTTGAGATTGGGCTTAAAAACAGCACATGCATGCAGCGGTTACCACTTCAAAAGATGTGGTGTGAAGGATTTGTTGGCATCTAGCGGGGAGGTTGCAACCAACCGAAACATCCCCCGTGTGCCAAGTGTGTGGGAGAACTACAGCCGCAGCAGGAATGATGAATGCACTAAACAAGAGCCAGTGTTTGGAGCTACTGTAGAAACAACAGCCAGCTCCATATGGAGATATAGAGGTCTGAAAACTACTATTCTTATTTCCGGGGTGATTATACACTATCAAAAACACTTATTATATTCCACTTCTGTTAATAGATCATGCTACACACTGTGCCTTTAACACAAATATGTAAGTTTTGATAAAGCGCTGACTTAATACTGACATTATGAACTAATAAGCAGACACGGTAGGAATGACTTACGTGCTTCATTAATGTGGAAAGAGATCTTTGAGTCATCTAGGAAAAGAAAGACATTGACATGATATACTATTTTGAATGATAAGACACAGTAAGTTATGCGTCACTCATATTTTAAAAAAATTCTCTGGGAAAATAATTTAAGAGATTGACCATGTCCATTTTTACTGTAATAGAGAAGCTTTTTGAGTTGTTACTGCAGTCGTTTTTAAAGATCCTTTTAATATAACTTTTGTACTTTACTAAAGTGTACACAAATTTGAGCAGCGTGGGGTCGTTTGCAGTTTTGCAATTAACTAATTCAAGCATTGAGACATTTTAAAAAGAGTATCAAATGGTCTCTGACAATAGGGACCTTGCACAAATAGTCATTTTATGCATGTTTGTGTGATTTGATGGTTGTTGGTCTTGATTTGGCATTTTGCCACACAATTAGAGGATCACAGTGGAAATAAGCCTTGTCATTTAATCTGTGGCAGTTTTGTAAATGTGTGTGATAACTCATCAGGTGAAGCAATATTATTTGTATTTTTATGATCGTCAAATAAATCCATTAGAAAAATTTTGAGATTAACTTTGGGACTTCAGAGATACTTTACATTTCTAATAAAAATCAAATACTTTTCCATCTACCGAAGTAAAATATCTGAATACAATATCCTACTCTAACAAACAATATCCACTGCAGCCAAAAATAACAGCCCTCCTTTATTCGGACTTAACCAGAGTGACAGGCATACATTGAGTCATCCTTTAGCAACTGAGGATACTATGTAGTATTTAACATGGCGCTGTATACACTCAGCTAGGAGCTAACAGAGGGCTGGGAAATAGCTGACCACTTGACCCTCACACTGTCAGACTTTACAAAACACACCGGCCGTGGATACAATGCAACAAGTATTAACTCATGAGATAGTAATGACACCTGCCATGTCCTTTGCAGTAATCGGTCCTAAATGAAAAAAAAAAAAACTGAAATGAAGTGACATAAAGCTACCAGACGAGATGATTCTATGAAGAGGTAGTGGGACAAGTCTTTAGCTGCAGAGGGCGACCTACAGAGGACTTTAAAATCTGGATTAATATCTAAATAAATAGCTTATAAAATTCTAAAAACTCTGAAATTGAACATGAGAAATAGGGTTTGTAAATCTCAAACTGTCATGTCTATGAAGCCTCTCTGTATAACGGCGATGTAAGTCCCTGTGTGACTGGTGGAGAACACGCAGCAATCGGAACCCGGATCCACCGATAACGAGTTAGTAAATAAAATGTCCTATCTGCGCAAATGAATCAATGCTAAGACTACTAAAACATGCATGTTTTGTTTACTACAGACAACTTGCTTACCTTCTGCAGGTTTGCTGGTTGGAGGCTGCGGAGTGGACATTATTCTTCTGCCTGTGCTGCTGTGCGTTGAGGGGTTGGTGACGGAGGAGGTCTTGCGGGGGGGTCTGGAGGTCATGCTGGACGACCGCTGCTGCTTTGTGGTCGTTGCAACAGAAGTGGTCGTGTGTGTGAGGTGGCGAGATTCGGCGTTTGTAACATCAGTTGTTCCGAGACACCGGAGATCTCTTTTCTGGAAAAACAAACATCAGTAAACTGTTGTTTTCTAACAGAGTTTAACTTTCTGTAGTTTACTCAAATCCCAAAATGATGAGAACCTCCTCCGGGCAGCCGGAATCGACCCAATCTTGCCGGTTACGATCAAAGCCACTGGAGCATCTAAGAAAAGACAGTAAATACCATTAGTGTGAGCTTGAGCCGTCATCATAGGTTTACCTTCACAAACATTCAAGATACAGTATTGGCAAAGTGTTTGAGTCTGAACCGAAGCTTTTTCACAACCAAATGTTATTAAAGACTTTTGCAACCAGTTGATTTCTTTTTGTAGTTATCAGGTAGTTTAAATATTACGTTCTGCATGAAGGCTTTGGTAGGAATCATGTAGAATATAGTTCTTACACCGTTTACTCCACTGCAATAGGGCAGCGTGTAGAAAAGCAACAAGGGAAATAAAGCTTTTGTAAATTAGTTTATTCTTAACAAAAGAAAGTTAATGTTTTTTTTCTATATTGATACAATCCTCGTCCCAAATTGAAAAGCTTATGGTTGCTGTGATTGTTTCTCCTCTGTCCACACTGGAAAATTGCAATGTAGGTGATGAGTGACAGAACCCAGAGTCCTCATCCTGTGCAAAAATGCATTCAGCGAATCTAAAGTGAGGCTTGTAAGTTAATCAGATCATGCAGGCATCTTTCAAACTTTTTGTAGCATAAAATTTAGAACCAATAAGACAAGAACATTGAAAGATTTTATTTTCCTCTCATTGGTTGAACAATTCTTGTCTGTATAACTGCAAATTATGTAATTGCAACCAAATTTAGATGATATAAGCACACAACACTGAGTATATCTGACAACAACAAAAAGTCACTTATAGGAAGCACTACAACATTAATTAAAATGCAGTGGTCATGAGTCTGACTCACTTGGAATTTTGCTAAAAGGTCATTTTTATATAATGTTTGCCATCAGCCAACATCTGTGTATTTTAATGCAACCCTGGATGCAGATGAAGATTAAACATCCCTGTTGTTTTTGTTCATTTAAATACAATCAGTTGGAATGTGCAGTCGGTTCGGTGCTCCGAGTGCTTTCCAGTTTACCTTTGTAGCCGACTGCACCAGCTGCAGTTAAAGCCAATCTGAGAAGTGACACATGGACCACAGCTGGAGAACTGGAGACATGCTGAGAATAAAGAAAATGGTGAAGAGTGAGACGGAAGAGACGGCTTTGGCCTCTGTGAATTAAACCTGAATGCATTTTTACAGGCCATGCTGCAACGTAGCGCTAGCATGAAACGTACTTGGGAGAGGTAGCATCTCCACAGCTGTAGAATTTGCGATTTTGGACTTGAGGATGTCGACTTTGTGATACTCATAAATAGTTCTCCTCCGAACATCTGGAGCATGTCAGGAAAGATATAATGTTAACTACTAATGAGATCTAGTGTTTTGTTTTGGTTAGTAAAAATAAAGTAAGAAAATGCATTTTTTTATACACCAAATGTGTCACTCACTGGGGATCTGCTGTATCTCATGAAGAACCACAAAAGCATCCGACAAGCCCACTTTAACAGGATGATTCTCTGTGCTGATGTCGTTGAGGTCTAAAGGAATCTATAAAGAAAAAAGCAGTATAATTAAACAAATTTCACATTAACAGAAGAACTAAAGGAGGAAATGAAACGTTACCTCTTTGTATGCAAAGACGATACGGCCATCGCTGTGCAGAACGGCCTGGAAGGTGAAAGTACCGAGACTGGTGTTGTCCTGGAGGTGAATCCGGTTCCACTGAACCACCAGTGCAGTGCCTACGTGGTAGATATACATAAACATAACCATCACAGGCATGTAGTGTAAATATTCTACAGCAGACACACAAACAAGCAGTCACAATTGAGGACAGTTGAGTAAAAGGGTCTCTCTTACCGTTGTCAAAGTAAAACACAGAAGAGTTTTTGGACAGACTTGGGTCCAGATTCACCATTAAAGGGGCAATGTACTGAGTGGCTGTGAGCATACGGTGAAGTATAACTCCAGTGTAAATGAAACCTGTAAAACATGCCGGGGTTACTAGCATTCATTTATATGCAATGCAGGGAGATATTCACAATAATCATCTTAATCATGGACGAGATATGAGACAAAGGGCCAACAAACAGAACCCCCCAAAACAAACTTCTTCACTCAGTAACTCCACTTGTTTTCTGTTGCATTTTCGCAGATTAATCTAGATCTTAAATTTCTGTTGTTGAACTTCAGTACTTTATTCAGGCTGGAGATGGAGAGGTTGAATAGAAAGAGATCTACAGCATACAGAACACTAAAGCATATACCAGAACACTTTACACACAACATCAAAAGAAACCTGTGAAGCAGGTTATAGTCTCTTAAAGCAGCAATCAAATATTTTTAAATTGCTTTTTAAATTGCTTTTGCTTTTGGTTAATTGTATGCCAAGTATGCACTGTGCTATGAAGGGAAAAAGTGAAGAAATATATAATAAAAATTCCCAATTCATATAATGCAGCTCTACTTGTAACTCAGGAGAAGAGATGACATCCAGAACTACTTTAAATACCCACTAAGCCTCATAACAACTTCTAAAGAAAAGACGTGTAGTTAAAGACTCACCTCCAGTTGCCACTGTGATTTCTTTTAGTATGTGTCCATAGAAAGGGAAGTCAAAGGAAAGATTCACTCTCTGGAAAAGAAGAAAGAAAAAGTGCTAGAGATGCACCATTTGCAATTTTCTTGGGTAATTCCAAATTTGTTAAAGTATGACCTGCCGATTTCCATTTTATTTATTTATTACTATAATTGGCATCCTAAAACATTTTTGTAGCTTTTCTTTTGTGGAAAATTGAAATCCAATTGTATGTTCATAATGAAATATGAACCATTAAACAACCTACATTTTCTTCAAAACTGCACCAAGAGCACCCTTTCTCACTCAAACAAATCTCAAAATAAAAGTGCTCCAGGAACTGGACAAAAGAAAATCCAACTAAAAAAGGAATTGCAGTACATTCCACTTTGCAGGCCTTATGTCTTTTTCACTCATGCTGAAGAACAACACAATGTGTGTGTGTGTGTGTGTGTGTGTGTAGCTGTACTGTGTACTGCAGCTGACACTGCGTGTACAGTGTTCTCAATTCAACACATTCAGAAACAGAACTGTAATGCACTGATCAACAGTTCATTAATACAATTGAAAAATTTTCACTTTTTCATTCTGGAAAGTGAAAGTAAATTGATTAATTAAAGATGGATTGCCCACCGGACTTCTTTTACATGAGATATTTATACTTAAAATCCGATTGTCCCATTTATTCGCACAGACTGACTTCATACCTCAGCTTGTCTGTAGGTGTTGGACAGAAAGCCACACGCCTTCCACTCATCCTCTTCGATCTCGTCGATGTTCACCCACAGCTCTCTACTGGCTGCGTCTCCAGAACCGTAGATTTTAGATGTATAGTAAGCGTGATCCATGTCCTGTGCAAAAATGTAGGGATTGAAATCAGTATTAGGGACAACACATGTGACATGTTTATGTTGGTGGGGGTATCAAGTTTCAGCATAGCATTTTTCAGATTCAGAAGTGTGAGATGGACAGATTTATGACAGGTATGAAAAGTGAAACAGGTCATCGAGCAAACACAACAGTCAATTTTCCTTAATTTGCAAAACCTCTCTTGGCTGTAAAGAACTTTACCACAATCTGTGTGGAATTGTTGTGCCCCTCGTCCAACAGCAGGTCTGGATCTGACTCCTCTGGTTTGTGCTGGTCTCTGTAGTGGCCCCTCTTATCTGCAGCCCAGCCAGGGGCCCCAGACCTGGGACTGCTCTCCCTGGGCTGGTTGTTCCCTGCGACGACATATGGCCGCACCTCTGGAGGAGACATCCCCTGTGTGTCAGTACGGTAGACTCCTGAGGAATCAACAAGAGGGAGGTCATTATTTTTGTTCTGAACACAGCTTACTGTTTTGTTTTTTGGAGTACTCAATACATAATTATATCACTAACGATACAAATAAAATGCCTGAATTGTGAACTGCAAAATATCCACATTTTAGAGAACTCTTTATACAAATATACTTAAGAAAAAAAGTAACTATCAAGAACAAGAATATTTTGTCATGTCGCAACTTATCATTTTGTGACTGTAAATACGATTAATTTAACATAAAAACAAATAAGGAAAGAAAAAACTCTTCTCAAGTTCAGGCATAGTGGGCATAATGAAGCAACACTAAGATCAAAAATAAATTGTTAAAATGTAATTATATGGTCATATTCAGAGAAGAAATCATTAAAAGAAAACAAAAAGAACTTAGGACAACTCAAAAACCCAAAACTGGCAATTAACGTTAAGCATTTCCTCACAATTTAAAACTTTCCAAATATAAAAAAACAGACATTTTTATAATCAAATGATCATTCAAGTAACTTATCAATTAACAATGACAAAACATTTGCTTCTTCCAGCTTCTCATATAATGAAAACTTTTAAATAGTAATTGTAATATCGTTAACAAAAACAAAACATGCCATTTGAAGGAATGCCATTACCTCGGGCTCTAGGTAATCTCGATTTTTTTTTTTCAGTTTTCTGGCATTTTATCAGCTACATGACCCATAACTATGAAACAAAACATTCAAACTAGTGTTGCAATTTAAGATGGTTCTCACAATCAACTAGAAAGATCTCCACCAGGTGTGTCTGAAAGACCACAGGTGTATCGTGTGATTGAATGAATACAACCCACAATAGGCTGAACCCCCTTTATTAACACTTATGTTAACGTCCATTACGTTAGCTGTTATCCAAACACAACGTTCATTACGTTAGCTGTTATCCAAACACAACGTCCATTACGTTAGATGTTAGCCAAACACAACATCCGTTACGTTAGATGTTAGCCAAACACAACATCCGTTACGTTAGATGTTAGCAAAACACAACATCCGTTACGTTAGATGTTATCCAAACACAACGTTCATTACGTTAGATGTTAGCCAAACACAACATCCGTTACGTTAGATGTTAGCCAAACACAACATCCGTTACGTTAGATGTTAGCAAAACACAACGTAATTTGCGTTAGCTGTGTGACCACTAGCGGCCCCTAGTGGCCGGGAAGCGATTAACAGCCCACGAGAGATCGTTGAGCATGCAGCCATAACTGGACCCCTAATGTAATATCCCGTTTTCTGCAGCAGAATGCGAGCTTGTAAGACCAAGAAAAGCAGCGAATCCTCACATTCGAGGACTTGGAGCCATCAAATGATTCTCAATAAGGCTTGCAAAAAATAAAGAACTTAAACGATACATTGGTTGTCAAAATAGTTGCTGATTAATTGCAGCTCTAATTCAAACCCACTGAACTTATATTTTTAAATGGGCCAATTCCATATTTTAAAGTTTCCAAGGATACCAAATACGCCAGGCTAAATTTTGAGGGAGTTTGTATACAATAATGCAAAAGGCATAAAGAATACGTCCATTAGGATTTCCACTAAAAAAACATAGCCTTGGGTTTGAATATTTCACATAAAAATCATATTGCTTCAATAAACTGGCACACAACATTAAGGCTAAGATACTGTCAGTGTGGAATATTGTAACCAACCTAGTGAGAAACAATGAACATTGTATGTGACGGGAATGTTAGATGTGGAGAATGCATCTTTGAACGTCTCAAACACCAGTTAACAAACATCTTCTTCTCACATGCAACAGGACATAAACAATTCCCCAGCGTGTGCCATGTGGCAAGCATGCCAGCTCATCCCGTCATTCGACCCCTTTCCAGTGACTACTGTGCGTCCGAATTTTTCGTTTCACGGCAGAGGGTGAAAGCATGCTTCACATTCTTCACACCAGCAGGTCCAGGACCAGGCATGTGAGGCCAAACAGCTGTGACTGCTGTGTCTATATTTCTGTCACATGGTGGGCAGCGTATTGATGCTTTCTGTGCAAGTATCAGGAACCGTTTTATTGGCAATAGAAGCAGCAACTGTCGTATAGCGACGGGCTGCTACTGCCATTTAAAATTTGCTAAAATACCCAGTCTGTAGATCAACACAAGTCCGATTTATCATACTGTTTAAGATGTTTCATTCAGCCAAGCACAAAATACAAGGGATACCTTATTTAAGAAAATATCAAAACATCTGCACATGCTTTCTATAATTGGCATATTCAATCCCCAGATATAGATTATATATACATATATATATTGAACAAAGCATGTTTAAAACCAATAAGAGATAACTATGCATAACATGGAATAACAAACAAACGTTACACTGAAACACACAGTAAGTAGGTAAATGTATTGTTAGTTATGTTAGCTTTAACAACACACACATATTCCATAACTGTAGGTGATAAAACAAAAGCTTAATGTCCAAATAATACTTACTTCTACAAGCGTTACAGTTTTTACTGTATTGCGCAAACTGACCTGTTCCTAAAGTTAGGTTAGCCTAAAAAACAATTATTGGCATATTCAAGAGACACGTATTTTATAACTTACCATAAACGGATTTAAGCTTCGTGAAGCTTATTTGTAACTGGAAAACGAAAACCAGTGCAGTGATGAGATGAGCTGTCTTTGTCAGGGTCATCGCCATCCTTCCTCTCGGCTCGCAACGCATCGCCAAAGCGCAAAGAATGATTAAAGCGCAATGAGCTTAACGAGCACTCGTCTAATTAAGGAAAAACAAAGGGACGAAGACGAGGCAAACTTAACTATTAATGTAGCCAAATGTATAGTTTCTCATCATGTTGATGTCCATGTTTAACTTTCAGACTGTCCGTCCGTACGTCCGTGTAACGCTTCTTCAGGTGTGGAGCTCTCTTCTGTGATGAGCGCTGACCAAATGCTGCCTTCAAATGCCGTCGGAATTGTCACCAATATGAGCCCAAAGTAGTGTTGGAGGAACTATTCGGAGAACTGATAGCGCAAGAAATACTCCATTTAAAGTAAAAGCGCTGCATTGGCAATGAAAAGTTTGGTTAGGAAAATGCACTTACAGTATTAAAAGTACTCTTTATGCAGAGAAATGGCCTCTGTTACTGTTACATTGTATTTCATTAGATGATTACTGATGCATTCAAAAATGTGGATTTTACTGTTATAATTGAGGTGGAGCAATTTTAAAAAAACATTGTTGTATAAGACTGCAACCACTAATTATTTTCATTATGGAATAATCTGCTGTAGTTTTCTTAATGAATCGATTGATTGTGAAGCTTGAAGATTACAAAGCGCAAGTGAAGGCAGCAGACGCTCCGTCCCTCGTGTAATTCAAAGGTTTCCACCACAATCAAAACAAACCGATGAACCCAGAACACACGTGAAGGCTTTGTGTTCAAACACAAATGTGTTGAGGAGCTAATCTCTGTACTTAATAAAAATAATAAAATGTGTTGACAGCAGAGATACACGGAATATCAAGAGCAACAGGAGGGCTAATTTGGAAACTAATTTAGAACATTAGTTAACAAGAGTTAATACAGAGTATGGTATGACAACATTGGCTTAGTATTTTAATATTTTTTGTGAATCAGTAGGCAGAACAGCCAAACTAAAATGCCTGTAAATATGACTGCCCAGAGTTAACACTTATATCTACAAACACTAAACTTACTTAAGAATAACTTGTAGTTTTTAAACACACTTTGTGGAAATGTATTAAGTTCTGTTAATTTGTCTGCATCAAGTAGTTTCACTTTTAAGTACATTTTCATGGCAATACTAATGTGCATTTCGGTAAGTAGCATTTTGGATGCAGTACTTTTGCTTGTAATGGAGTATTTTTACATTGTGGTATTGGTACTTTTACTAAAGTAAAAAACTTCTTCCACCACTGGGAAGAACTTTAACTGTCTCACGAGAGGGAGGGATAGCTAAGATAGTTTACCTGCTAGCTAATGTGTTTTATTATCAAACTGCTACAATCCACCTGAACACAGAGCAGAATCTAGTTTGACAACAATATTGTTTATGGGAAAACATTCCTAAAGCCTTACGTGGGGAATCACAGGACAGCAAAAACACGTTGATGCATCTGAACCTAAACTCATGGCATAGAAATCTGTAGCACCACCTGGAATTCTTGTGTCTGGAGCGATTTGTTCTCAGAGTAAAACTACACGAGTGTTTATCAGAACTACTTGTTCAAAGTGTAAATCATGTGAATGTCAATGAATGCCACATTAATATTGTATACTTGATGATTTTAATGCAAGAATGCAGAACCCACGGAAAATACCCTTTATCAATGGATGACACAATAAAGAAGTAAAACATTACCAAAGAAATTGTCAAGCATGACATAACACAAGGACACTTGAGGCCTTTAACTTGTTATGACAAAAAGACAAGAATAAAGTTGAAGAGTCAGGATTCAGAATCTGATAGGATGAAAGGCAATAAATGGAGGGATGAAAATGAAATCATAAGCCGTTATTGTCTGTAAGACATTCTTTACATTGTGTCAAAGTCCCAGGTCATCAACTCAATGCATCTGTTAGAGAAATACATAATGCAAGAAAGAACAAATAGACTTCATTAAAAAGGTGTTTCATAATCATTTCCGCACTATTTTTGGGACATTGGAATAAAAAGGTATGAACAAATTAGATTCATTCTGTGCAAATTTAGTGTTAAATGTTCAGATTCGGTGGTCATTCTGTTGGATGTCTAATAATTCCATGATTCATCAGACTAATGTAGAAATGGAGGCCACATGAATCCTGGACGAAACAAGTTGTACTGTTCCCTTACGTTTTTTTGATCCCGGTGTCATCTCAGCACTAACATTAGCGCCGGGCATGTATCAAATTTGTCTCAATCATCCCACGGTATGAGAATTCTTTCTACAACAATTTATTCATGTTTATAAATGCTACCGACGGCACCTTTAAATAAATGGCTATTTGTGTCAGAGATGATGATGGCATGAGAAATTGTGAAGAGCAACCTTCAACTTTTAAGAAAAACCCAGCAGCTCCACTTCAAAGATGAGAGTGGCGTTTTCTGGAATGACGGGATGGAATCCTTGAGCACCATACGCATAGTCCGGCGAGCAGGTCAACCTGGCCAACTGGCCAACGGTCATCTGTGGAGGTGAAGAGCAAGCTACATAAAAAAGGTAGTAATATGGTTCGATATTGAATGGCTGACCCTCTTTTTGGCATCTCTGTTAAAGGGGTATTCCAGTGATTTAGTAATACATTTACAGCAAGTACCCAATATCAATATACCAGAAGAGGAGATACTCTAACTTTTAGTCCCCAATAAGGGCCAAGCTACAAAAACACTGGATACTACCTTTCCCACAATGCAAATCAAAAGCGTAATTTGTTAGACCCTCCCTTGCCTGGTTGACGCTAGGGCTTGGCAATACACATCGCCAAATTATATTAAAATGTCTATCGTTTGTATTTTTTCTTGATCGTTTCTGTTGTGATGTCGGCAATATTTACGTCGTTGGAAAACGCTTTACGAGAGCTGTTTTTGCAACATGTTTACATCAGTTTATATAACTGTGTGGACTCCAGGTGAAGCTATCTGTGGCTTTCTCTTAGCAAATCTAACGGTCTCGAAGAAGACTCTGCACGCTGATCTTAATGCTCGGTTTGTGACCGTTAATGATACATTATTTCTGGTAACAAGAGGTGAAGGGAGTCGACCAACCAGTGTGCACATTTTACTTTGATGAGTCCGTTTCTACCTTCAGGGTAGCCAAAGCTAGTCGGTTGTCTGCCGATATCAAAGCGAAGACAGGAACGCAGACACAAATTGAGGAGATAAGGAGGCAGTGCTTGCATTTAGTTATTCTGCTCAACTGCCTTGATTAATGGCTGAAATAGTTATGGCACTTCAATAATGTTGTGGTCCTAGCACGTTTTGCAGGGAGAATTATTAAAAATGTAACTAGCCCAGCTTTGGAATTATTTTTTTTTACATTTTTTACCAAATTGCCACACCTCTAATTCACAGGTTCAATAGTAATCCCCAAGATGTGGAAGCTCATCTGTTCTTATTGCTTTACCTGTACCATAAATGCTGCTGTAGCGGGATTAATAAAGTAACTAACTATCTTTCTATCTAGATGTATAAAATCATTAAAGGTTAATCTCCTTACCTGAGCTACACCCTCATCCCAAGCACGAATGACTTCACCATTTCCAATTTTGAATTTGAAGGGATCTCCTCGGTCCCTGGAGGAGTCAAACTTCTTTCCATTTGTCAGCGTGCCTGTTCAACAACCAAGGGGGAAAACATATTTTAAAAACATATAGAGCTTGTTGCGAGCAGTTAGTTGTCTGTGGATTATCTTGAGTAACCCAGGTCATGATTTCTGGAAAGAATTATTGCTATATTGAGTTCTGCAAATGTATTATTGTGGGGCTTTGAGTGCCATTATAGCCAGAAGACAGACAGACAGACATATATATATATATATATATATAGACATATCTATATATATCCAAAACGAGACAACCTACACGAAAACAATCTAGACTGATAAACAACACTACATGCAGGAGGACAAATATGCACTTTATTTCACGTTAGCTAAAGAAATAAAGGGGAGATTTATACCACCTTTAACGTCTATGCACCCAAAATGAAGTAACTTACAGTTAGCTTAGCACACACACAGGAAACAATGCAGGGCGGCTAACGTTAAGCTGGAGAAATAATTGTTCTGCACTTCCGTGTTTGTACGGATCTAACAAACGAGGTATAACGTATAAAATGGCGAGCATGTTGGGTGCTGGTTAGCACATGTTGGTAACTTGGTACGGAGCCAGGCTAGTACTTGTGCTAAGCTAAACTAAGCTAAGCTAAGCTAATATGACCGTACAGACATGAGGAGCATCGATTCTCTTATCTAACGACCACCCGTGTGTGTTTGAGTGGATAACATTTGCTATAGTAAATTAAATATGGGTGAACTAAACAACCAGTCAGTATTTAAATAACGTTAGCTATGTATTACCAACGTAGTGCACGGAAACCGTCTGTCCCCTCTGCGGGTTAGTCCCTCCTGAAATGAGAAAAAACCGTGGGTTAGAAATCGGCTATATTGTAAAACGGACATTTACTTTAGTTATCGAGTGATTTGGGGGGAAAAATCAATCTGTTACCGTGTCCTGGTCTAATGGTTTCGACATCTACGCCCATTGTTCTTTCCGTGTAGTCTTCCCTGTCTCTCTCTCTCAAGCGTAGAGAAAATAACGTCGTCACGGCCGACGCGTAGGGCGCCTTATAGGCTCCGCTAGTGGCGCTGCACCTCTTCAAGAGTTCACTGACAAAAACACTTTTTACTTGTCTATGGATTATACAAAGGACAATTGGCTTTTAAATGCTTTAGAAACAGGACGTCTTTCAGTCTATACATTTTGCAGCCAAATCAAATTGTTTACACAGGATATTCAACCTTGTTTCTTCATAATGCATGTAATACTTGACAGGGCTTGTACAAAGGTAATAAAGTAGTCCATGAATATGATATATGAGTTTACAGATAATTACAATCCCTCCTCGGCATCGTGGAGGTTGGTTTATGGCTTTTTTGCCGGTTACACCTACAGTTTATGCGGGCATGAAACGTGTTACCGTCTATGGTCGCACATAGGAGAATAGCTCAACTAAACTCGCCAGGGTGGGGAGGCATCTCTCCATAGTGTGGGATTAAACGTTTGTTTTTATGTTTTACGTTATTGGCTTTGTAGTTTAGGTACAAACTAAATAGTTCGACGGACTGTTTATTGTGTCTAAAACAATAGTGGAGCATCTCAAGGCCCCCCTCCTATATCTACACTTGGTTTCGTCCACTCCCACTCCCTTTAGGCAGAACTGTCTTTTTTTTCTTACCGGCCGGCTCATACTGAAAATATATCCGCACTTTAGACACTTTAATATTTACCTGTTTTATGAACCTTACCGGCTCATAAAACAGGTAGACCAATCCCAAAATACAGCAACATGTACTTTAAGAATAAAAAGTACTCATTCTGTAGAAAAAGGCCCCCAGTAAGTGATATCTTATTATACATGACATGATTAGATTTGTAATATTGATGCATAAATGCACAAGGAGCAGTTTACTGTCACAGTTTGTCGAGATGGAGCTGGTTTAAACTAGTTTGTTTTGTATACAGTTAGTCAAAGGAAATTTTAAATATGTATAACTTTCCAGTAAACCTTTAATGTGTAATTTGTTCAAGCCAACCTGTGTGTTCTATATTTCTGTGGAGAAAAAAAACTATTACGTGTTTGATGAAACATGTGTTTGACTAACATGAAAACATATTTTTGGGCCTCCACTTTTGAGGAACAATTAAAATGATGTTCTTAAGGTTTTAGAAGTTGTATACATACCGGCCCTGGAAATTAAAAATTTAAAAGAATAATTCAACGATGGAAAAATGATTAAGGATATGAAGCTTTAGCTGTACATTTCGATTGTTGCAATTTCAATAAAGATGTGAATAAAAAACCTCATGAACAAACATTTATTAATAAACTGTTTCAAATCAGAAAGCAGAACAGAAAGACAGCCGTCTTTACAACGTACAGTTTCTTAAAACAACATGACTAAAAGCTTTTTGCAAAATAGTTTAGGCATACTCAACAACAACATAAAACAAGCTGCAACATGTTTCAATCTTTTTTCTAAAAAACGTTGTTAAAATGTTCAGTGTTCGCTAATCCTCAGTCAAGGGGTTTGTAGGTAAGCAATAAATCTGCTCATGTATTTCTTAATCCACTTGTCATGATTAAAACTAAAGAGTCACTGATACTTTCTCATATAACCGACATTACATCCTTTGATCTATTATTTTCTCAGCAAAATGCCCCACTAACATCAATATTTAATATTCTCAATAACAGAATGGGAATCAAATATCTCCAAGAACACAGGTAGAATTTACAAATTGGTAAATGGGTTATTTGTTTCATTGAAGTTAATCTGGACTAAGCATCAGATGAAGCTACTGTGGCGGCGTCAGTCACATGTGGAGATGGATTATACAGACTGTTGAAGAAGGAAAACTCTGATTCAGTTCCATGTTGGGTGCCCTGGGAGGAAAAAACAATGTTTCTTTAAATCATCCGTGCTCTGTGAATGCTGGACAAGAAAATCCTGCTAACTTACATTTATCTTGCGGTCAAAGAGGTCAAGCGCATTGTTCTCTTCAATTTTGTCGTCATTCATAATTGTCGGCTGATTTCTGAGACACACAAGGAGAAATGTCAGCCGATACCATAAACCAGGATTCTTATGTGTTTTTGTATACATTATGTAAATTATGTATGTATTTATGAACGATAGTGTACATTGTACTACACGTCCTGTTCAGCATAAAGAGGAAGATGGAGATGATGATTCCAGCCAGCAGAGTCAGACCAACAGCCAGACCTGCAGACAACATGACTGCAGACACAGAAACAGTTGACATCAGCCTAACTCTTTACACTTGCACTAAGGCTTAAATGGCCATCATTTTTGAGCATTTGGATACGGAATTATTTGATTTGGTTGTTCCTATACCAACATTTTTTAAATAAGGCTGGTGATATTCTATATTTTTCTTATTGTCAACATGAAAATACCAAAATTAACAATTAATTTATCCCCATATCAATTGACTGTGTCGTCAAAGCCTGATAAAGCTTATCATTATGTGCTCCATTGTGGTCCAAAACATTTAAAAGCACATAAATGAGCTGCATTGTTGCGCTTCGTGAGTCAATCCGACATACACTGTCCTGCTGTCATAAATAACTAATCCGCGGCTGAAAATAGTCCCTAATAAATATTTACTACTCTTTCCTTAATGTTTGCTAAAAACTACAGTGATCAGGACATTTCTGAACCTTTTTATAATACAACTTTTCATTTGTGACCCATTTTAAAGATTCAGGTTTTTCAGTAGGAAAGAATGCGCATGTGGCTAAGTGCCAGAGTGTCAGAGACGGGCAGGGAAGTCTGAAAGCACTGAGAGACGGACAAACGCTTTGATGGTTTTGGCCTTTTGATGGGCTTTGTTGACAGTAATAAAAAATGAAATAACACCAAGCTTATACACAATGCAGACAAAATACTGTTTAGATAATGCTGTTAAATTGGGAAAATGTTGTGATAAAGTGTCTAGTTCAACCCATATCAGTGCAAAATACTTTCTACAAGTGCTGAAGAGGGTCTTAAGTTACCATTATTATCCTCAGGCGGGTCAATGGGGGGCTTTGAGTAGCAGCTGCCAGGGAGGATAGTGATATCATCAAGAGCAACATCCCCACCTGCATTGATACCCCGCTGATACACAAACACAAACTGCAACAAAAAATAGAGTTCAAATTGAAAACAGCAATCAGGAAACTCAGAATACACATTAGTAAAATTCTGCTGTTATTGTTTAATGTGTGATAATAAAAGTTATCACCATGAAATTGACTACATGTTGCTGTATATTTAAGTTGAATTTAATCAGAAAGATCCAGGATGTTAAAGTTTTTTGTTTTTTTTGTTAGTTTGATTACTTAATATTCAGTAGGCTTGTTCAGTCCAGTGGTTCTTAAACTAGGGGTCGGGCCTCTTCAAAGAGTCACCAGATTAGATGTGGAATAATTTCAGCTCTTTCAGCCTCAAACAATTATTCAAATAAAACCCAGTGAGAAGTTTAGAGTGCAACTCATAACTCATAGATATCTTTGATAAGAAGCTCCAACTGCTTTTTTGTAAATGCCACAAGCCCAAAATGTTGGGAACCACTGGTTTAATCTTTAACTAGGAGTTGTATTTCAAAAACACATCGGTGTATTTTATGTAAAATCCTCATTTGAAAAGTGTCGTTGAGAAAAAAGTACAATACTTCCCTCTGAAATGTAAAGAGTAGTAGTGTAGAGTAGCATAACATGGAAATACTAAAGTAAAGTGCAAGTACCACAATTAAAGTACAGTACTTGTGTGAATGTAATTAATTCGTTTTCACCACTGGCAAATACCAAGAGGACGAACTGAAACAAAAACCCTGAGTTGTAACACTATCTACATTCATTCTGATGAAATAATCAGAAGCTTATTATTACCCAGAATGCTTCTTTATGTTTAACAGTCACACTGGCCTCCAGCCACTCGTCTCCCTTGTTTCCCGTCTCAATCCACTTCAGAATCCCTTCTTCGTTGTCACCAGTGTGCGTTTTTCTACGAGACAGGACAGCTCAAGTTTAAATTATCCGTGTACAGATCACGTTTCATGTTACAACTCATTAACGGCTAAAGTTACCTGTCATTTATGTGAACTCTGAGAGTCCCAACGTGGTTGCCATACATGTGGTACCAGAATGTCAGACAGTGACCTCTGGTGGATGGCTGGAACACTTCACTGATCAGGAAGGACATGTCTCCCCACTCGCCCACTGAGCTGTCCACATATAGATAGAAACCTGGTGGAAACGTGCCACGATCACTCAAACATATCGAGAGAAAGAACTCTTATATTCATTTCATAACATGGTATGGTCAACATCACTTCAAACTAAATATATGTACAGCTGGTATGCTGCAATAAAGCTACTATCTACTGACTATAAATCCAGTCAGACCTGGTGCTGATGGTTTTAACTGCACCTGTCATACGATACAGATCTGGGGAGGGTGTTTTTTGTTGCTCTCACATCCATCTCAACTGTGTCTACTTTTAAAAACAAACTGAAAACTTGTCTGCTTTCCAAGGCTTATGATAATATACTTAGATTAGTTATGTCTGTGTCTCTGGTTTGTGTCTGTGGTCTGCATGTGAAGTTTCTTTACTGCATGCATTTTAAGTGCTATATGAACAGAAGTGATGTACAATCAGTGGCATGAAGTTTCTGTAAGTTTCCGTAAATCGTATTAAATCACACTCGCATCCACTCGGTTCAAACGTGGAATCGCAGATTAACGTGTACGCATTGTTACCGTGTGTCGAGTTGGTGGTGTGGTCAACACTGGGCCCGGTGTTGGGGTTTGGGGAGGCTCCTCTACCGCGGAGCCAGTCCCCCTGGTCGACTCCTCCTCCCAGGTTGCTCCAGCTACACGAGTTGCTCTCAAAGTCACAATGTCCAGGAGAAGAACATTGAGTGTCCGTCAGCTGTACATCATCAAAAGCCATGTCTCCCTCCTGGGTGGGGCCAGCCTTCACACCTTCCACCACGATCTGAAACACAAAGCATGTAACCATGTAAACTGCTTACTTTAAATATCAATATATACAAGTTTAAAAAGGTCAGACCATATTCTAGTTTTATGTCCAGAGGTTTAGAGGTATCAATATACTTAGTACTCATTTTACTCAAGAAACACCCCCAAAGAAAACTATCTACCATCTGTGGAATATTCTGATTTAGTGAGATGTAGTAATACATTTGTACTTTGGGTGATCTCACCCTTTAAAAGACATTTACACTTTACAGGTTTCGATTAAATGTTGTGCTTAAACAACATGGAAGAAGAATGATATTCTGATTTACCTCCATGTACACAGATCCTTTACTTTAAAAAATTATACCAATACTACTCCGTTACAAGTAAAAGTCCTGCATTCAAAATGTTACTTTATCATCAGATGATTCAGATTATTATCAGGAAAAAGTATCAAGTATCAAGCTTTCCTCTGAAATATAGTTTAGTTAAAGTAAATAGTGGCACCAAATGGAAAGCAAAGTACATGTGGCTCAACATTTTACTTAAGTACAGTTACAGTACTTGAGTGAATGTACTTATATACTTTCCACTGTTGTTCATGTATATCTCTTTTCCCCAAAGTGTATTACTACCTGACTGTCTCGGGCAGATCCGTGTGACTCACCCTGTAAGGCTGAACCCGGGGCATTAGAGACGCCTGGGCGAACTTCCAGAGCTGACCCTGGTCTCCTGTCTGAGAGAAAATCAGAGCTTGCTTCCCTTCTTCACTCTGCTGGTAAACGTTGAGCAGCCCCATTCCTTTGCCATACATGTGGTACCACAGCTGCACACAAGCTCCTTTGCCTGAAGGGCCAAAAGAAAGAAAACCAGATCACAGACCGCTTAGATGTCCAGATATTTGTGTTTTTATGTAGAGCTACTTGTATTTTACTCAAGTGTTTCCATTAGATGTTGCTTTATACTTCTATTCCAATACATACAGCAATTACAGTGGATATATTGTACTCTGTCATCTACATTTATTGGACGGCTGAAGATACTTTACAAAGTTTACATACAAAACATGAGCAGTGCTTCTAAAACATCAAGGTGAACAGTACGTGCAACTGGAGCTGAAATTATTAGCTAATTAAGCAATTAGTTAAACCATTTTGAAACAATTTTGATAAACGATTGATTGTTTTTTGTCATCATTCATGGTTCTAGCTGCTCAAAAGGGAGGATTTGCTGCTTTTCCTGGTCTAAAACAGACAAAACACACAACAGATATTTCTCAGTATTTCCTGAAGTTGTACCAACCAATCAATGGTTACAGGAGAAAATGATCAGCATATGGATCCATAGTTAAATAATCTTTAGTTGCAGCCTTATATAAAATAGTTGAAAATGCTGCTTTGACATTAATGCATGAGTAATAATAATCTAATGATACGAGAGCCACAGACATTTTTTGTAGCATTGAGTACTTTTTACAGTAAGGTATTAGTACTTTGACTTCAGTAAAAGATCGCAATATTCCCTCCAATACCACTGAAGAAAAGTATGAGCAAATAATCATCATCATTATAATTAATGAATACATTATAAATTGAATACTAAAAGGCCCATTTATTGGGCAGAGAAAGGAAATCCTAGGGTCCGATCACAATGTATTCAAACGTCTTAAATCAGGTGCGTTCTCTATCAAGACATTCAACTAAATGTTTGTTCCAGTCTGGAAGTGACTCAGTGTGTAGAGGAGTGCACTGTCTACATAAAATCTTGAGATATACCGCTGAGAGCCTATTGTCAATTTAGTTGTAGTTCAGTAATTGTAGGAAAACAAGAGTAGAACCAAACTATGGCAGCATAATGTTGATGTTAGCTTGTGGATTGCAAAGGAAGTAGCACACTCGTGCACACACACACACACACACACACACACACACACACACACACACACACAGGTGACTGTCTTACTTGCAGGGTACAGTGGTGAGGACATTTTAGCTGTCTGTCCCGCACTGTCAGCAGAAGAGGAGGACAGGTAGTAGTAATGGCCTGTGAGTGTGTTGGTGGTGTGGTCGCTGTCCGGCCCAGTGTTGGGGTTGTGGGTGGAGCCCGACTGTCTGACCCAGTCAAAGTCATCGGTGGTCTGCTGCTGCCAGTTACAGCTCCCCTCCTCGAAGTCACACAAATCTACAGGGTAATGTTTTGGAAAGGATTGTAAAAAGTATGCATACCTTTTGCAAAGAATAGAAACGGTAACTCAATGTTTATTGCTAAAACGCTGTGTATGGGAGTCAGTCTAGGTGGGATGTTAAACAGGGACTTAACAGGAGGTTACTGGCAGTGTTTCAAAAAAAGAATTCTCGCATTTGTGACTTTGTTTTCCTGTTTTCCTTGTGGACCTTGAAAGTCCTTGATGCATGATAATTTGTGATTTAAAAGGTCTTTGACTTGATTTCTAATCCTGTTTTCCTGTTGGGAGTGGTTGACAACAAGAAAAACATACAATATATCCAGACTTATCCAATAAATGTAGGTGTATCAAGAAATTCCTATCACCCAAGATTTGATCACATAAATGTGCCGACAGCAACTACATGAATGAGAGATAAGGAGGGAGGGGGGCAACATTTCCCCCCTCCAACATCTTTTTTTCTTTTTAGTAGGAGGAAGATATGGTTGAGTGGATGTGACTCACTGGGGAGAGACAGTGATTCTTGAAAATGTGCCATGGCTCCTTCTTTTCCTGGCTATTCTACTCAATCTTTTACATAATGAATCACTTTAAAGTGAAGAAAATACTTGAGAATTACAGTCGAAACTGAACCAAAATGTCAAATGTTGTTTGTTTTTCTGGAACTCTTCAGTTTGTATTACCAGAGGCAGGACATGGTCCGCTGATGAGGGAGATGTCATCGATGGCTATGTCTCCTGCTTCTCCCCCCACTGTAGCCTCCAGAATCACTTGGTGGACTTTCTGCAAGCTCACGTGGCTCTGCACCAGCAGCCACTCATCTCCTTGATTTCCTGATTTTTGCCACACCTACAGGAAGGACAGGAGGCTGATTCACTCATCACAATGAGGATGTGAGGTTTTTGCAACATCGTGGTAGGCGCTGAAACTGTGCAGCTTGCACTCACTATACAATGCATTAATGCTATTTTGCAATCAGCATTTCACAACTACGTGAAAAGTATAATAACAGAGAGAAAACCCAATGGGAGCAGTCACAAATATTTCTCAATCAACCGTTTTTCTAACATTGTAGTAAAGGGAAGTGAGGTGTCCAGACTCAAAAAAAGTGTCCTTCTCTGACCTTATCTCTATGCTTGTTGGAACATGCAATAAACTGAGAAAACTACAAATTTCATAAACTTTTCACCAATGTTTTTGTCAAGGGATCAGTTGTTTGTAGAAGCATCCTCAAGGAGCCGGCAGTAGATCCGAACATGTGGTACCAAAATGTGAAACAGTATCCTTGTTCGCCAGCAGGTGGCAGCATCAAAGACTTCAGCTGGGCCACATTTCCCTTCACACTTGGTCGGGAACTTTTGATGTAAATGTATTTCCCTGTAAAACAACGGAACCATAAATACCTTTCTGGCTTTTGACGCCCTTTGACATGTGAACTTGTAACTCCTCGTCATAGGTTGTATAAATCTATGAGCTGAGAGGAATTCAAGCAAAGAGTGATTTTCATTTGAAAATCAAAAGAATCAGAAAAGAAAGATTAAAAAATGACAAGATTAGAGAAAAGGATTTTTTTTTAAGTAAAATTGGGGGGGGGGGGACTTTTTTGTTGTTTCTGACCATGATAATCATCTTGTAACCCCAGATTGAGAAACACCTTATTGTCATCAATTTAAAGCCAGATTTGTACAAGAAGTTATGACGTAATCTTCCTTCAAATGAAAACATGAATTCATAAGAAATAAAAATGCACCGCTGTTATTCCTGTTGCAACTCCTTAGATGAGATAACTAACAATATTGAGTCAGTTTTCTGTCTTAATGACTCCTCTCTTCTTGTGACTTCTTGTGAATTTCCAGAAATTGTCACTTGAAGCCACAGTAACTGTAAAAGTTAACAAAGCCGTCTTCAAAGAAACATTCCCAGCACAGGCATTAATGTTCTTTTTGTAACAAAAGTAACTAATAAGCGCAAAACACTACAATTCATTTATTAGAATAATGTTTTAGGACACTACTTGTCGAAAGGTAGTGTGGAATAAAAGGGACCTTTGCCGGTAGTGTGGTCTCCTGCAGGCCCGGTGTTGGGGGTTTCAGTGGGACCAGACCTGCTGAGCCAGTCCAGCTCATCTTCAGCCCCCTGAACCCAAACACACAGACCAACTTCAAAGGAGCAGCCACAGGCAGACAGAGCTGAGGAGGGAAACATAGTTTAAAGAGTAGCCAGCTTTTCTTCCTCAGTGCTCTTTAGTTTTTTAATAAAGTAATGATTCATACCACTACTACTCATGTCCAATAAATGTACATGTAATGTTGATGGAAACCTTACTTACCAGGTGGTTGGTAGGATTTTTCACAGTTTATAAAAGAGATATCATCCACGGCAACAATGTCATCTCCAGAAGTCGTGTCCGTCTGAATCACTTCATTCATGCCGCTGAACCAAACCTGACAATAGAAATCATTACTTGCGTGCTTTTGAGCCATGAGCCAGGCTGTGACAGTAAAATGTATTAAAAGTAAATTTGGAAATACAGTATTCACAATCATATTTAGCCAACAAATACAAATTTAATAACAGGATTGCACATACTAGGGTTTTTATCACATTGAGATATACTGCATATGATAAATACTGTATACTATACAGCAATATATTTACCCTACACAAAAGTAGCATTACTTGACACATTCGGCAATACATCCGTTTCCAACACATATTGTACATATATGCACTTTCAAATGTATGTTTTTGTATGAGATCTCCATTCATTGTGAATATACAGATGATGTCTCAGTGAGGTGTTGGACCACCACAAGCTGCCAAGACAGTCAACCTTCTCCATATGTATTGAATTGGATTGAGACGTAGTGATTCACATTATTTTCATCGTCGTCAAACCATGCAGTGAACCCCCGTGCTCTGTATGCAAGCTTCTTCATTCATAATGTTCCTGTATCCATTTAAGAGTTTGTTTTCTTTAATATGTCACTCTTGCGTATGCCTCTTTCGTGAGGATTAAAACGTAACTGTTTAACTGTTCAGTGGATACCTTACCACACCTTATACGGCTGCTGGTGCAGGCCTACAGGCAGATGCTCTGGGGGCCAATGGGAGAGAGTGTTGTGACTGCGTGACCACAGGATTGCTTCACTCCCCTCAGCTTGCTGCATAAGCACTCTGAGTGACCCAGAAGTCTCTGCAGTGATGTGGAAGTGAAACCTGCGTTTAGGAAAGAAGGAAGGAAGAAGGGGAGAGCGTTGGATTGGGAAGAGAATTGCGTGTTAGAAAGACGAGGGTGGTGCGGAACATTGAGCAATTCATACTTTAAATATTCAACTCTGGATCAAAACAAATATTTCACAGACATTAGGGATGATAATAAGAGAAACGTAGCCATCAATGTAGTGGCTATCGCTTACAGAATCTGGCAGTAGGCGGATGAAGGGGGGAGTGGGGGACTCTGGAGTCGGGCTTCAGTCTGTGTGGACCCCTGACTGAAATTCACTCTCATGTAGTAGCCTGAGAACGAGGGAAAACATCCTGAATCAAAAGCGTGGACTCTTAAACATGTAGGTAGTGGAGTGTAGTGATGATTATCTCATCTGATGTCATGTTATCCTTTGAATTCTTGTCCTGTGGGTCCATTCAAATCAATAACCTATTCAATAAGTCAATAAGCCCCTAAAGTCACCTGTCTCTGTAGTGTGATCAGTGGGCGGCTCGGTGTCATTACTGGCTTTCTGTCTCTGCCACCTGCTCTGTCCATCACTGGTGTCCGTCCATTGGCACTGGTCACTCTCAAATGTGCACCGGCCTGAAAGTTTGAGACAAGGCGTGAGAAAGACCGCTGGGAAAAAAGGAGGTGAATAAACTTTGGTCTTGTGGTTGAGTACTCTCTGTGAGTAAACAGTATAATCCCTTTTTCCTTAAATGGTAATCATTTCTCTTATGCTTGAAAAAAAACACAACCATCATCACAACTTGCATATACCTTATACATACAAAAGTTGATGTTGCAAAATTGGAACATGCAACTAATCAGGTTATCTGATATTTGAACATATAAAAGGTAAAAATGTGAAATTAAATTAAATAAAACTACTTCTTGACCTTCCTAATCCTTTTAGTCACTACGCATTGTATCCAGCAGGAAAACTTCAGTGATCACATGACTCATTTTCTGCACAGTAATTTTGACCCACATGCTCAATTTATCTCGTTCTCCCCACTTAAAAGAATTAGAATTAGAATTAGTTACCACCCTAATTTAAATCTAGTAGCCTGGTAATGAATCAACCCGAATAAAAAAAAGATTTGTTACCGTACGACATTGTACTTTTCTGCTGACAGAATGATAAAAGCATTTGTCAGTCGATGAAACACGCAGCTCACCACAACCATCCTCGTCCTCCCCCTGTGGGCAGTCTGGATGATAATCACACTGTAGAGTTTCCAGAATACACACTTCTCTAGCTGATCGCCAACAGAAAAACTCATTATCCTGCAACACCGAAGAAAGAGAACAGCGGCTCTGGATTATACAGGTTTAAAAATGTGTTTAATGGATTAATTTATGTTTCACATAATTTACTTTTGCAGGCATGAGCTTATTTTCAGTAGTTTACCTGACAGGGGAGGGTTGGTGCAGTTGAGGCTGGAGTGTTAGAGGATACAGGTGGGGCGGAGGTGGAGGATAGGTCAGGCAGTTTGTTGTTGTCAGGGTCAAATAGACACTCCCTTGAGAAAGAGATGTCGTCCAGCGCAACCAGCCCTCTGAGACCATCACCTGGCTCATATCTGAAGACAATCTGAGAAGGAGACAATCTTTAAAAAAAATCAGAGTTATGGCCAACAACGTGTTTTGCGAGGCCACAGTGACCTTTGACCACCAAATTTCTAATCAGATTATCCTTGAGTGCAAGTGGACATTTGAGCCAAATTGGAACAAAAATAATCGGCTCATGGTGTTCCTGAAATATTGTGTTCACGAGAATGGACCGGACGGAAGGACGGACAACCAAAAAACATAATTCCTCCGGCCATAGCTGTCGTTGCCGCAGAGTCATAAAAATCTTCCTTTTATCATTGCGTTCCCATATGATATGATATTCTGACTGTTGTTAAGGACAAAAGACACGTAAATGCGTCACATCAGGCTCTAGAAACCTATCATGGGCCATTTCTAAAAAAACATTTTATGACATTTTAAAGACCAGGGGTGTCGCGATATACCTGCAAAATTAATGATTGATATCTAAATAATGCACATATGACAATATCAAATTAACAAATCATTTTCATAAATGAGGCCCTGGTTGACCGAAGCTCCCAACTGTCTCCTCACTGACCTTGCTACTGACTGAGGAGGAGAACGTGACCTCTGCTCTCTGCCAGCTGTAGCTGTGTGAGTTTTCTCTGAGCCATAACACAGCGTCGTCACTCCCAGACTGCAGCGTCCTGGACCAGGCTGTCAGTCCGGCTGTAGCATCATCCAGGCTGAAGTAGAAGAATCTCACCTACGTGGATACAATAGGAGTCATCACAGTAAAGGGATGTACAGAAAAAAAGGTCATGATGCGCTTTAAAAAGAAGAATTAGTCACTTGCTTTTATCTAAGTACGCTGAACAGTCTTATGAACTGTGATCAACCTGTAATGTACTGTAAAACAGAGATAAGCAAGAGATAGATGATAAGAGCTACATACACACAAAGCAGCAGCAAGGTCTTACTGTAAGCCTTCAGAGGTTTGTATTTGTGCTGTGCCAGATAAGTAAAGCAAAAAATACAGAGATTGAAACACAGCTGAAATCACTTTGGTAAACACTTAACTTTTCATTTAGCACCATCATCAGGTTAAATATTTGAAATCCAATACTTTGGTTTGAGACCAAATATCTGTTAAACTTATGACATTCCCATTAGCTTCACCTGTACTTTGTGTTTAGTGCAAATCAGCAAAGTTTAGCATGTTGACACGCTATACTAAGATGGCGAACATGGTAAACATGACATGCTATTTAGCATGTCAGCATTCTTAGTTAGGCTTGTTACTACATTACTTCTTCAAATGCACCTATGTACATGTATACTCACAGTGCAGTTGGAGCTGGGTAGTAAAGTTTTGGAGAGGGTCTCTGATGTCTGGCCGTTCCCAGCCACATTCCCAGGAACGACATAGTGACCTGGAACAGTTAGGGAGCAGTTATATCCAAATTGCATTTCAGTCTTCCCGACTCAAAGATTTTAAAATACAGGCTTAGGTCCTGTCTGATGAACCAAACTATTCGCACAGATCATATCCGACTATAATTGACCCTGAGCACATTCACACACACACACACACACACACACACACACACACACACACACACAC
>NW_022280062.1:2709439-2735465 GCF_004355925.1 Anarrhichthys ocellatus | reverse complement strand
CACACACACACACACACACACACACACACACACACACACACACACACCATCTAGCGAGTTAATCAGAGAACCATGAGGATTGTCTCCATGCCAAGCAGCTCAGAGAGCCTAATACCTGCATCAGAGTTTTGGGTGTGATCCCTGGAAGGCCCATGTTTGGGCCAGGCTTCCTGTCCTTTGTGGTGCGTCCACGCAGCTACAGCTGTCTCACTTTCCTCCCAGAAGCAAAGGCCTTGTTCAAAGCTGCAGCGCTCAACAACACCTTGTTGCTCTGCAGGTAAAAGGGAGACAAGTTATAACCTGCTGCTCAAGAACAACAACCTGTGAATGTGTAGGGCTGCAACTAATATGTCAAAATGTCAAAATGTACTTAACATTTAAACCTTTAACGGAAATTATGAAACAATGTTCAGGAAAAGGGGAAGCACACAGGGAGTGCCTGTACGAATTTACCGCACCAGTGCATTCAGTATTTCTAACGTATTTAATATGAGTGATATCTCACCACAGTCGTTCTCGTCAGACCAGTCCCCACAGTCATCGCTGAAGTCACACACTTGGTTGTGCTCCACACACACACTGTTGTTGCACACAAACATATTCTCTGGACACAAGGGTTGGGGCTCTGAGAAGGAAACCAAAAAAACATTTAATGAATCAGCTTTAAAGAAAGAAGTTGCCAGCTGTGTGCAGGTTGAGCAGGTTGCCTACCAGGCAGGGTGCAGTTGGTGAAACCGATGTCATCAATGGCAACATGTCCAGGCCTGGTGAAGGTCCTGGAGGCTTCAAACAGGATCGTGAAGTCCTGAGGAACTCGGCCAACCGTTACCTCACCGTGATGCCACGAATCTTCATGGTTACCAGATAGCCACCACAGTGCAGTGGTCCTGGAGCCCTCAATTAGCAGCACATTCAGCGTCTTTATGTCTGTAACAATGTACAGATTAAAGACTGCATGCAAACTGTGTTGCATGTTTGTAGGCTTTTTTAGTTTCTTTACTATCACTACTATGGAGGCAGCTATATGATAAGACCACATGCGCTTTGTCACGTCAGGTTTGCAGCATTTGAGTCCAAGACCAATTTCCCTTTGGGTGCTATAAAGTGTATCGTAGAAGAGCGCCAGAACATGTGATAATAATATCTGCACAAACACACTTGAATATTTAAAACATACCCTCTCCATTCATGTTGTAGTAGAAGTGTAGTGTGCAGGTGGCGCTGGCCTGTTTCATGGTGGGACTCTGCACAGCAGCAGGACTCACTTTATCTCCTCGCTGAGGCTCTATAGCCATGTACCAACCTGGAACAACCAAAAAAGAAGATTTGCATTTTAAACATAATAAACCTCCTGCATTTTCAGTTTTAATTAAACTTAGTATGTTCGTGAGGAAGTGATACAATGTGTTTATGCAGTTTTTCTTGCTCGGGGGGACTGATGATTTATTTTTGCCAGAGAGGCACCATGACCCATGGACTTCCCTCCTCTTGTGATACTCCTTTTCAGAGGTTTAGGGAGTATAGGGACATAAATTGGTGCAAAATTGAAATTAGCATTATATTTTTAGGTGTGATGACAGTTGACCAAACAGCATAATTCAATAAAAAAATCACAGAGGTGCAGATTAAATGTTTAGCATAGTCATTAAAATCAAGGAATCCAAGCCAGAACAAAACAAGGATGTGGATGTAGAAAAACACTACAGCCAACATTGCTACCATATGTACTGTGAAAGGGGAAACAGTTTCAGCTTGTTCAGCATAGTTGCCCATTCAGTTTCTTTTACCCTTAAAAAAAATTATCATTATAATACCCAAAATATCTTTTTATAATCAGAAGGTTTTGATTAAAATGGTTAAAAGATCTTACTGTAGAAACTTTTTTGGGGGGTTATTAACCTTGAAAGATAATTGTTTATTCTATGGTTTGACTCTCTAGAGTCTGAGACAGCCAGTCTGTCCTGTCAGTGTGCTCTGAGCAGCTGTACAAGCGGTCCAGATGCAGAAAACCTGAAGACAGAAAAAGAGGGGTTGCTGTGTGGCCATACCCAGTTCAGTGCTCACTGTATTGTCCACAGAGGGTCCAGCGTTCCCGGTGGCATTCCTTCCTCTCATCCACCGACACTGGCCAGAACTGATGTCCTCCCAGCCACATGTTCCATTTTCAAATGAGCAACCCACAAATCCCAAATTTGTTTCATTTACTTAAAAAAAAGAAAGAAGAGTGTTTAGTTATTTTTTTATTTAAACATCGTCAAACATACTTCAGTCATCAGCTATAGAAATTAAGGAAATATCAGCACCTTGACAAGGGCCTGGTGTGACACTGACGTCATCGATGGCAATAAATCCTACGTTGTTAGTCTCTGCTTCGATCAGCAGCTGAGCATGAGGTCGTTGAGGGAATCAGTGAATATCATTAATAAAATATCCATTCTTTCTCTTATTATTAGTGCTATTTTTTTACCACTAAGCTTCTTCTGGATTACCTGGAAAGGTTTGATCTTCTCTACAGACTGAGAGAACCTGGTCCAGCGGCGTCCACTGCTGTTGCTGTTGAACACCAGATCGTCCTCCAACGGCCCTGAACGCATGTATACCTTCAACGTCCCAGAGTCACTGACAAAAAGCAGACAAATGTTGTGTTTTTGTTTGATATGTGAAAACAGCTTCAGTCAAGTTAGTTTAACCAAAAGGTGTTTCTTTAGTATATTTACAAAGACATTTATCAGTATTATAAAAGGGAATACTAATTTATAAACTATTCCTTGTTTCATTTGGCTAATTTGACTGTTAATATTCTACATGGATCTATTTTCACTAAACTATTTTCAGGTTGTTGATTGGTTGAAAGTATTTATTTTGTTCAAAATTGATATTAGGCCTTTTTTGATACAACTCACACAGATCTGTTAGTGAACTCTGCCACAGAATATTCTTAGTCGTGGTCAAAGGGGATGAGGCAGGTGATTCATGTCATGACATTTGTGCACACTTTCTGAGGAAGTGAATGAGGAAACTAAACAGGATGAAGTGCATCCTTTGCATTGTCACATATTATATGGTGTGAAAATGGTGGTGGTTTGTAATTTTCCTTTGCTGACCTGCCGTCCATATGGTACCATAAGGTGATACAGGAGGGGATGTCTCTCAGTTGGATCCATTCTGACAAAACCTGCGCTACGTTGCTGTGGTTCTCGTGCATTGATGAGCTCAACAAGAACCAACCTGTATTCAAAGATGTCAATAAAAATATAAAATAGCATAAGAATAGTGCAAAAAAACTTTGCAATACTTGATTATTTACTTGATTATTTCTATTGTTATTGGTCAGGCAATTAAATGTGAAAGCTAAATCCACATGTGTCTCATATAGGACGTATGTATTTTAAGTACAAACTATCAGCTGTGAATTATTCTCAGGGCTGCATATTTTGGCAGTTTGAACGAGTCAAACTCTGAGTGCAGCAGGATCATTGTTAGTTAGAGAAAGATGATCATTTCTAATGATCCGATTTTTTTGGAGAACCGACAAGGAAATTGTGTGGCAGGGAGGAGGTAATGTCAGCAACATTACATAAGTCAGGGAAGAACGAGAAGTTAATAAGTAACAGAATGTCCTGATTAAACAGCAGCTGCAGTGGCTCATGTTAATCATAAATTGCAACATTGCCAGTTGTTGATTAGTCAGCTAACTGGAAATTCAATTATTAAACCAGAGTTACCAACATATTCACTACAGTTACTCCTGAGGTTTTGTTGTGTATAGTATAAAGATTTTTTTGTTAGTCTCGAAAGGTAATTTCACGGGGAATAAGTCATATATACTGGGAATATGTTCCCCTATTCCTGAGATCTCTGTTAAGAGCTGGTATGTCTACAACAGCGTCAAGTCCATGTTTATCTTATTATATTGACAAAATATCAAAGATGTATTACCCTCTGGGGATTGGGTTGTGTGGTCTGTCAGTGGACCCTGGAAGCCTCCACTAGCCAGCACCCAGTCATGTCCATCTTCTTTGGGGACGTTGACCCAAGTACACTGTCCGGACTCAAAGTCACAGCTGCCTGGAGGACTGCAGGCCCCATCCATCACAGAAATATCATCTAATTGCACTGTAGAGTTGGTGCCTGGCACATGGACTGCCTTAAACACAACCTGGTGAGGGACATAAACTGTTTTAGGAAGCATACTAACAGGAATGACTGGAAAATGAAATACAGTTTATTGACAAAAGAAAGTTTGATTGGCAGAGAGCTTGAGAAAAGGGTTCAATCTAAAAAACGTCTTACACGGAAGTTTCCAGGGGAGGACACAGTGACCTCTGCCAACTCCCAGTTTGAGGAAGGCGCTCCAGATCGTTGCCAAAGTGCATCACCAACCTCCCCGCTCCGCAGCACATGCACGCCGAGGATGTTAGAAGACCCTGAAGGTATCCAATACCTGAACAAGTCCAGTAGAAACACAAACAGTACAATATGTAGCAGACAGCAGTGCATAAATGTGTGTGATGGCAAGACTGGACTCACCAGAAGCGCACACATATCTCTGTAGCTGAGGTGAACTCTGGTGTTAGCAGCTCAGCTACTTCAATCTGTGTAGAATTTGATGTCATTACAGTAATGTAGAAACCTACAGCCAAGAGAGAAATAAAGCCATTTCAGACGAAACATCCAGTTACAGCCATACTGATGTTTTAGATCATTTTCCTCACTATAGATTCTGCTTTTATTGTGATTTTGCATGTTTCCCCTCACCTCAACAGTCAAAAACTATTTTGACTGTGTTATATATTATGAATCAAATAGCTACAAGGGAACTGTAAACACAAGGTACAAGGAAAATGTGTCAAATGAGCAAACAGCTGCTAGCTGCTTAGCTAATGCTAAAATGCAAATGTCAGCATGCTAACATGCACAACGTGACAATACTAACATGGTGATGTTGAGCAGGACTAATGTTTTCATCTTAGTTGAGCATGTTAGCATGCTAACATTTGTAAAATGCCAGAGCTAACTCAGGTATTTGGTTAAAGAAATGAACAAACTGATGGTGGTGCTCTATGAAAAGTTAGAGGATCACCAAAGTCAGTGGGAGTAACCATCTTGCAACCCCTCAGAGTTATATTGCGACCGAACCTCCGATAATGTGGAGTCCCGATTCTGAATAACACATAAGCATAACTTCTGAGTTACTATTGATTCACAATCGATTACAACCTTTATCCAGTTATGGTGAGACCATGATTGCTCTGCTCTTTCAATCATGTATTCTCAGCATGAAGTTGTTTTCTTCTCACCATTTTCCGTTCCATAGGTGTGATCCACCTGATATTTTGTGCCTCTTTTGCGACCCCAGCGGCCCTTGTGATTGACAGCGTTGTCAAAGCCACACCAGCTGGAATCGAACCCACACGCATCTAAAATGGTGTGAAAAAGGGCAACGACTTAACAATCTCTCTACGTTTGACTTCCTGTGAACATCAAGCAAAGGTGGTCTGTGTTTACGTACACTGATTACTGCAGGCCCCCTCCTTCACTCGAATGTCATCAATGGCAATGAATCCTTGACTGTTGGTGTTTCTATGGCCAGTGAACGTCACCTGTGGGTGAACAGCATTTAATACAAAAACAACAATGTGTTTTCTTTATTAAATAAAAAGTTGGTTGTTTCTGTAAAATTGCTTCTGTGTTGATGAAACTAATGGGGATCCTAATAAAATAAATAAATTGCATGTGCAGATTTGAGCCCTACTGATCAGCCAATATTAGTTTTTTGAAACTCCAATTAAAACAATATTAATTATTGTAATGGCATAGTCATGTGAGACCTGCATATGTTTGAGATTGTTTAAAAAACAGTTTATGATGTAACTGTAAAAGGTTCTGCTTGGTATACATAATCTCACAATTAATTTAAAAACAAATTCAAGGTTTTGTTATGTTACTTTATGACATGTGTGTATATCAGATTTTTTTAAACTTTCAATTATTGTTATGAGCCTTAGAAAATCCAGCATTGGTTGGGCTTTATTGCAAACATGAATATGTGGTCGAGTTCATTTTTACCCGTATGGTATTGTTCATGTTGACGGATACTTGTGCGTTAATCCACTCTGGATTCTGGGTCCCCCGGCGAGTCCAGACTAACAGCTCAGAGGATTTCTAGAACAAAGCAAGTCATTACAGCTCAAAAGTAAAGACGCCTGTAACAGACAGATTGGAGCAGTACCAACTAGCATACATACCGTCTCAACCAGCAGGTCCAGGGTGGACACTGAAGGCCCGAGCATGTAGTACCAGAATCCAACACAGATATGTGATGGCAGATTGATGACCGGAACAGAGACGGCTGCTCTCTCCCCATCCTTAGACCCAGATCCATTCAACAGTAAGAAAAAACCTTGGTGGACAAAGAGAACACAGAGAGGGACTAAATAGAGCATGGCACTAGATCAGAGTTCTTTTCATCTTTGACAAAGAAGCGCTGCCATTCAACCTGTTAGTTAACAAATAAACACCTACTGACATCTAGCAATACAAATGTGATAATGTATAGGGCTGCGACTAATCTAAGAACCCCTCAGGTATCGGTCTGACGCCGATTTAGCTTCTGTGGGCAGTGGTCAATATTTTGGGCCTTCCGGTGTAGCGGATATCGAGGCCAAGACCTCCTTTTCTGTGCACTGGGCAATTATTTACAGTTCGATCTAGCAACTTGAGACCTGAGTATGAAGTTTAGAGACAATGTCTACAACCAGATTCGTTCACAAGTAGCAAGTTTAGAAGACAATTTTTGTAATAATAAAAAATATTATAATATACTCAGACTAGACTAAAATACTACTCAGAATACAAAAGTACTACAGACGGAAACCACAACACTTCCGATAACAAAATCTTGTCCCGTTGCCTACAGATTTTCTCAGAACAAAAAGCAATGTCTTGAAATTGTTGCAGTGCCGACAAACTCTCCAAAATATCAAGAAAAACAGAAAAGCAACAAAAAAAATCCTCACATTTGAGGTGCTGGATCAGCAAACCTTTTGAAAAAGTTAATCATTAGTGATTAATGTTCTAATGTTTCTATAGTAAAGTAACAACGTAGACTGAAACACATTGTTGACCCAAACATACAGTTCAATGGTCACACAGACGTCTGATGTTCTTTACAGCTCCTCCTAGGCTTCATATGTTTTCACGTACAAGAAGGCCTCTATTCTAAGTTTATTTCCAATGATAATCGAATACTCCAAGTGTTGGTGCTCATGTTATTGCCAATAGTCAATACCTTGATTGTTTCCAACATTATGATCATACTGAGGTCCATCCCATGGCTGGTCCACTTGAAGTCCACTACTAAGAGTCCAGTTCAAATCATCACTGACCTCCTGGACCCAACTGCAGAGACCTGTTTAAAAAAATATTATTTTAAATGTTAAAATACTATATTAGTAACAAAGGTAATGGGATATATAGACAATAGAATATTTACTTGAAGGTATACAAATATCCAGATTATCTCAAGTAAAACTCAAATATTCACGAAAGAAGAGATACAATTCACATTAACAGATATATTATTAAGTCTGAATTAGGCCACTTTAGCAAAACCATTAATTTGTCTATTCCATTACTGAGTCACTTAAACATTTTTGACCCTGACACTTTAAGATACGATTCACTGTCTCTGAAGCCACCTTGTTCAAAAGTGCAGTCCATGTTCGAGGCAGGAGCAGTGGGGGTCGTGGTGGAAGGGTTTGGAGTGGTGGTCGGGATAATGTCATCACAAAACCTGCCCCTGATGATGTGGATGTCGTCCAGCGCAAAGCTTCCATCCATTAATTTGAGACAGCTGGCTTCAAATATTATCTGTGGATGAAATTTGTTGTTCAGAAGTTTGCACAGATTTCTTTATTTTTTTTCTCGAGAAACTTTGTCAGGGTTTATCATGAAATTATAATATTCGCCTTGCCTGGTGAGGCCCTGATGAATTGTAGTCCACCCTGCCCTGGATCCACGTGGAATTCATAAATCCATTTGTAGTCCAAACAGGACGCAGTCCAGTAGTCTCGTTCACAAACACTGTCAGTGTAATGAATGAGGGCTCTGGAAAAAACAAAATTCATCATCAAAACACCAGAATGTGTGTTTATTGACAGGAATGTTTCATGTTCTTGGTAATTAATAAGCAATCAGACAAAAAGATGAGGACTAATAATATATGTAAGACAGTTAAATCTGTAATGAGGCATGCACAGCAGAGCACTAAAAGAAAAGCTCTCAGTGATAAATCCTCATGCTGTTATTTGCATCATTTTATTTGTAGACCCCTTTGCATGCGTACATGTACTATACTGTGTAAAATACATGTGTAGTAAGAACTTAAATTTCAAGCACTTTTTCACCCTTTTGCCCCCCTCACTAGTCTGAGGTTGAGAAAAGAATTGTATTTAGCATTGTCTAAAAGTATGATATGTATGATGTTTACACAGAGTTAAATATAGAAATGTACAACTCTAAACTGTTTATTTATTGAAATATTAGTATACACTGTATTGTAATTATCACTGTTTTCTCTTTTAGGGTTTTTAAAATGAATTTCTGTATTGTATTTTGAATCAGCTCCATGTATCATACTTATCGCTGTTATTATATCATTATCTTATTATATTTCTGTTGATCTTGGATTCTTGATTATTCTTTTAAATTCTAATTCCCTATTGGTGCGTCTGTATGTGCTGCTGCTAACTTGGCAAAGATAACACTGTAAAATAATTAACTGTAATAATAGTTAACTGTAATAATAATTAACTGTAATAATAATTAACTTGGATATTTGCAAGTCAAAAGATGCCAAGATGTCTAAGTTGAAAACAAAACCTGGCAGAAAAAGTGGTTTCTGGGTTAAATTTACTTACTATCATATAGCCAACCATCAGTGTGGTGCCAGATCTCCAGGCAAGCTCGGTCTACTGCCTCCATGGTCTCACTCTCCAGTCGCGCAACATCTTCTCCATTAGACTTGAAGAATGCAAAGTGGCCTGTGGAGCGAAAAATAAACACAAAATATCCAGGAGAACCATTTTCCAAAAGTGTTCTGCAAGTGCAAATAGTTTGCATAATGTCAGATTCACATTATGGTGGGGGTTTGGTATTAGGAGCATCTTACTCAGTCGCTTACCCCACTTCCCAGCTGGCCAATAAATTTAAAGTATTTAAAGCTGTTAAACACGAATATGATCCTATATATACATTGAAACAGATGTTGCTAGCTACAATCATCCCTCCTGTTTATACTAGCCAGTAAGAGATTACTCTCCTTATAAGAGATGGGCGACGGAATCTACAGTCTTGAGCAAAAATGTATTAAAAAGTTTATCTGAAGTCAATATGAGCCTGCAACAGTCTGAGGTAACAAATCAAGTTGGTACCTTCCAGAGTTACAGGATCTTAAGTGTGAAATTGCTTCTTTGTGTTAGCGTCTCTCTAATGCAGCTCAACAAGGAAACACTGTTCGTGGGAAAGACAATGCGGGAGTTTTACAGCAATAAGATTGTAACTTTGGAAGATATACTCTTCATTTATCAAACTCAGACTGCTGAAGTGTCATGTAAGGAGGACTGTACATCGTGTCCCCCCCCACCTCTTACGTTGGGCGCACATCAGGAAGTGATCTCTTAATAGCTAGTATGAACAGGAGGGATGATTACAGCAAGTACAAACTGTTTCAGTGTTCATATTGTTCCTTAGACAGACTTGAAGCATTGTGACCCATTCCTATAAATTAAAGTAATCCAAGTTTCCCTTCTCCCTCTGTCTCGAGCACAAGAGCCGTGTTTTGCCCTCTATTTTGTGGACTGCTAAATGCTGCACTCACTGTTAAAGAATGTGTGTCGACTTACCCAAAGCAGAATTTGTGGAATGGTCATTTTCTGGAATAAACTGACTGCTGTCCCCTGACATCCAGTCCCAGTCCACACCGGACTCTGCTGGAGGATTGTTCACCCAACCACAGAAGTCCATTTCAAAGTCACAAAATCCTGCAAGTAGTAACACAGATTCAAATAAAGTATACAACCAGAGGTGCAATTAGAACGCCCCCTCCAAACACATTTACACTGTTTGTAATTTCTCATCTATTTTCTTTTTCACCTTTAAAGTTTGACGTTCACAGCGATTACTGACCTGGCGGGGGACAGGCACCATTCAGGACAGTGAGGTCGTCAATGGCGATATCTCTCCTCAGTCCATCCCCAACCACCGCCTCAAAGATCACCTGTCACTCAGAATGACAATTTATACCACTACGACTTATACTGTATTTCCATTCGTCTTTTACGACGGAGGACGTCCACAACTTCTCTCAAACTACTAAGAGTCTCTGCTGAAAAAGCTGAGCTGAATGTCACAATCCACACATACTTAAATTAAACCTAAAACAATACTCATATGCCATTACGTATGTTAAAAGAGTTATTAAGCGTCAGTCCTCCTGTACATACTGGCAAGTAGAGATCTCTTTCTAAAGCGAGTTCAATGTTATTTTCCAGCGTTATTTTCTTTTTAGTACAAATTGTCCTCTTTGCGCCACAGATACAAAATGAGGAAATGTCATACTTAAAGATATTTTGTGTCTTTTCTTTTCTTGTCATTTTGGAACACGTCTGTAGGTTTTGTCCCCCATCACTTACAATATTGCTTTAAGAAGGGAGCTCTTTGCGGCCGGGATGGACAGGAGGAACAATTAAAGCGTCCAACGGTAGTTTCAATGTATTCATGGGCATGTGAGTATATTGTCTTAAGACTTCAGCAAATGTGAACTTACACTTAAATCTGATTTGATGGAGCTACAGCTACAGTGTTGTACATCACTGCATAAAATGAATTGCACTGATTGGGTAATCATTTATTTATTTATTACCATTATCTGATAACTAACTGCCTGGTACCTGATACGGGGCATTGGGACTGAACAGAGTCACTCTTCCGTGCCTCCAGTGCGTCCCCTGATCTTCACTTCTGGTCAAGAGTGGGACACTGTTGTCAAGGGTTTGAAGGGAAACACTGAGTTCCCCCACTTCACTTCCCTCCATGTAGTACCAGAACATTAGGCATTCCCCATCAGCAGGAGTGGGCTCCATCACCGCAGTCATCACTGTGCCTCTGGACCCCACAGGGTGACTCCACAACTGGGCACTCAGGTAATAACCTACACATAAGGTGGAGTTGTGAACATGTTGTTTTATATAACATGTGATCACACATAGTTATCTACGATAACTAATCTATTATTTGTTGCTTAATTTGTGCATCATCCTCAAATATTGCTAAAATTCACAACACATTAGCCAGCGGAGTCTGTATCTCAAGTGGTTGTATACCTTTCTCTGTCCCCAGAGTGTGATCTGTGGCTGGGCCTGAAGAGTTGGCTGGTCGGGACGTCCCCGTGATCCGGCTCCAGCTGAAGTCTGCCGATGGTTGGGCCAGCAGACCACAGAGGGAGCCCTGGAAGGTGCACTCTCTCTCAGCCGGACAAGAGCCCGCCTCACTGCTGGACACCATTATGTTATCAATGGCTATGCTGCCCTGCGTACCACCCACCACAGCTTCTATAATGAACTGGAGAACAACATACATTCATTTAAGCTGTTATTAGACTTCACTCAGAATAGAAAAACATTAGTTGTAAGAAACAGTGAGGAAGAAACAGAAATAAGAGGCTTGTGTTTCAGCAGGAACATTAAGTCACATGTGCTTAAATTATTGAACAAGTCTTCACAGAAAACACATGTTTAATCATTCAAAATCAGGCATCAACGAATGGCAGAGTCAGACCGAGTGTCCTGAATCGTGACCAACTTCTGATAAAGGAATGAGAATAAATAATCTTCACGGAGCTTTGATTTTTTCCAACACATTGAACTACGTTGAAGAGGTACTTTTTATTTATTTTATTTAGAAGATTGCCTTGAGTTCATTCAGCTAGGACTAATTTTAATCATGGTAAAGATTATATTTGTTTTCTATATTCCAAGTTTAATGTGTCTATATGTTTAAACTATCCAAATGACAGTAAATATTGTTGAAATTATATGGAACTGCATTGTTGATTTTATTTCATAGATGTTCAGAATTTCGCTGGGAGGAAAGTTTAATGAAACGCTTTGAATCTATGGATACCCCTGTTCTTAAAAAGTGATCTAAAAACTTTCTCTGTTATAAATCTTCAGAAGAATAAACACAAACTTGAGTAATAGGAATACCTGTATCGGTTTTTCACTTTTAAAGGTAAGATCTGCAAATCTCCATTTGTTTCCCTGGGTGCCACTTCTCATCCATACAACCGTCTCCGCTTCACCAGAACGCTTTGCAATAAACCCCAATGAACCTGACAATAATAAAAAACATCAACAAAGATTGTGCATTTGAGGGATGCATGCATATTACAGTGAAAAATGTAAAGGTGTTAGAATTAATCTGAATGGTATGGACCTTGGAAGCAGCTGTGTGCACTTCTGAATTTAATTATCCAATATGTTTGAAAGTGTGGTTATGGACAGGGAGGCACCTACCAATGCTGTTGCCAAATATGTGGTACAAGAAGCTCACACATATGACTTGACCTGCAGGTTGAGGGAAGCTGATGAGTCTGGCTGCTGATGAGATATTCAGGTTGTCTTTACTAGTTATGATCATGTAGTAGCCTGCAGAGGAAGAAAAACAAAAACAACAACAACAAAAAAGAGAGTAAAAATTATGTATTTCTTTCCAAATCATCAAGTACTCCGTGCACTTTAGTGCACTTGTATTAGAGAATTTAAAATGTGCTTACACTGTTGGACCTAATTTGGACCTTGCTCTCATGAATGTTTTCATATTCTATTTTAACATCTAAGGAGACTTAGCAACTGCTATGGCAGAAGCTAAAGGGATCCAATAAAATAAATAAACGATAAACAGAACATGCTGATATGGGTGAATAACAACATGTAAGTGCTGCTGACTTATTCATGAGGCTGGATTACCAACTGAAGGGCAAAGCAGGCTACTGGCCTGGACCTAACTAGACCTGCTGGGGCCACGAAGGGTCCAGGTCCAGAAAGTGCCACTAATGCAGTTTATAAGCTGAAATGATGTCATCACCTGCATTGTTACATAATTCTGAGCCTTGTAGAGGCCTTTAGGCCTTTATTATTTCAGTTAATATTGAGCTTACTTTGTGCATTGCACTAAAATGTGCTTAGTCAAGACGCCACGAAGTAATTGCCAAAACAAAATTCTTGTTTACAGCCAGTAGGATACTCACCCTTTGCAGTTGAGTCTTCACTGAATATCTTATTACTCCTTTCCCACAAAAGGCTGGCAGTGTAGTCGTGGTACCATGAACAGGTGTCCTTCTCAAAATCACATGAGAGTTGGTCTGATCCTGCGGGGACATCTCCTTCTCCACAGTTGTCAAAGCTGACATCATCCAACATAACGTCAAAGGCTACCATATATGGAGGTCTGAATGAAAACTGCAGCTGTAGAAAAAGCAGTGTTTTACTCTGACAATCAATATTCAAAATTATTTAGGATTTGGGAAGAAGACGTGAAAAAATGAGCCTCGACTGATCACCTAGCGTTGTCCACTCCCTGTGTATTGTATATGTGTGCACTGTTGCCTTTAAGCACACTTCAAGTACAAATCACCCAACATACTTTACATATGTGGAAGCTTCATTTTGCCTTGAACTCCCATAACCATCCCATTTCTGAGTACCACCTGTCCTGGGTTTGCTGTGTGTCTGCATGGCAACAAAAAACTATTCAGGAAAATGTACCAAGTAAACATCATGCCAAGTAAAATGATTAAACCTAAGGTGCTTTATTGATTCCCAGAAGGAAATCAGCTGTTATATAAGAACAGGAAACAGAGCAGATAAAGATACAATAAATGTAGAGGTACAATAAAGGTTAAGAAATCAGGAGAGCTACATGGTGAAGAAGTAATTCTTCTATGATTTCTAAGCAGATTTATGGATGATAGTTTGATAGTACTATGTCTGTGAACAGCCTAAACTTATACAGGATATTTCACTCACCTTGTATCCTCCCGGCTGATTTCCAATGAAAACTGTGGCATTCTCCCAACCGTCTGTCTGCATTTTAGAAAGCTTCAGCAGCTGTTTCTCAGTGCTGCCTCCGAGCATTGTTACCATAAGGGACGGTGCTGATGGTGATGATGACATATTGTAAATATGGTACCAGAAGCTGAAAAACATTGACAGTCAAATCAGAAAAAACAGGCAACAGCTAGCGCGGGACATGTGGCAAATTCAAGACAAATTCTAGTGAAATAATTTAAATGCATTGTAAATCAAGGACATATCTATGAATAAAACACATATCTTAAATGAAATGTATTGTTTTTAGTACCTCATCTGGCATCCCAGAGCTGCCAGGTTGTCAACAGAATACTCCAAATTGGCCAAAGAAAAAAAACTGTCTTGTTTGCCATCTATATGCATGACATGTCCTGTATCCAGCAGACAAATATCCAAAAATAAGATTATCATCAAAGGCTTAATCTTGTCATCTAATAAAACATTTTTAGCAGAGATTTTAAAAGTGACCGTAGAAGGTTAATGTTTACCAAACGGGCTTCCTGTGGTATGGTCCAGTCCAGGTATTGAGGTGATGTTTGCCATCTGCCGACTCCAGCGGTAGGAGTTCCCACTCATGTCTTTCCAACCACAGGAGTGATGCTCAAAGACACATGACCCTTAACAAGGAGCGGTGCCACAGAGTACAAATTGAATCAGAAACTATTCAAAGACTTTGTGAAATAACCCGAAAGCATTGTAGTTCCCAGTGTAGTGATATTTATTCTGTTTTATTGTTTTATTTTTATTCCGTTGTTTGGGTGTGAATGCTTAGATAGTCCTGATGGGCAGGTGGCACCTTGTGCACTGTTATCAGTGTATGAATGGATGAATGATGACATGTAGTGTTTAAATGGTCGGAACACTAGAAAAGCGCCATACAAGTACAGCCCATTTACAGATCCGAAGTATTGCATCCTAAATGCACATTTATTAAAGGTCTGATGTCCTTTAGTGACATTTAGTTAGAAAAAGTTCAATTAGATTTGATTTGAAAAACTTTTGCCTGTCAGCATACCACAAAACTCCTCGTCTGAGCCATCTTTACAGTCCTCCTTAAAATCACAGACGAGTCCGGCAGGGAGACATTCTCCAGATGTGCAGTTGAACTCCCCGTCAGGACAAGAAGACACGATGACCAACAATACTGTAAAGAGATTTTTGTCACAAAGAGATAACAAAAGAGAATTTGAGGGGGAAATGCACGAACATTATTGACCTGGAACAAGTTGTGATGCACAACTTCTGGTGACTTCTCCCTCATCTTTACACTCCTTATTCAACCAGCATTCACATTAAAAATGTTCACTACCTTAAATGTAATATTTAGCTATGAAGAGCCTTACCTGACAGCAGAACAAATACTTGCTTCATGTTTGAAGAAACATCACAAATGGCAAGAAAATCAAAAGAAAAAGGTAAAGATCCTTAAAGCATGAGCTCCACCCCAGCTAACCATCAGATTAACAGTTTATGACTGTATTACTGGAGAGCAACTTTTATGACAACAATTGAGCTAAGGCTGTGATTCCTTATCGGTAAACCCTTAAACTTAAAGTCCAGAGTGTCCTCAGTGAACTGCGTTACATTTCCATCGCTTGTCTTTATGATCCTCATTGCATTCGTCACGACTGTTACATAGCAGTGACATTTTCGTTTTGGTAAATATGAATAAGGGTGAACTTTGACCTAGAACAAGATGCATACATGTAAATTCAAACAAATAGCATTTACTAAAAGTAGTTGATAAATTTGGCACAAACAATATTAGCATGAAGGTGGGCAAGCTTTACTGAATCTTATCTGACTTTCCAACTGGGATATCAAAATACCAGGAACATGAGATACTTAATGTTCTAGTTTCAATGCATGAGGTCAACAAGTTTTCTGCAAAACAGAAAGAAAGAGATATTGATAATAACTTTGTTCTACAGTCAAACCACTCTAGGTAGCAGAGTACAACAACATGACTGAGTGAGCTTGCAGCACTCTGAAAGTAGCAGTGAAATGGCAAGCTGGTTATATGTGACGTCCTGAAGGGGGAGACTGCAGAGCAGTCCACTTTTTGTCAAATCTTATGTTTATTTCATTTAAGAAGGGACAATGCACATTAATTAAAATGAGCCATCACATAAATATGCCAGATTTAACAGGCCAATTTTCATCTGCAGGCCCTGGCGGGTTGATGGGATCAAAGAAAACATACAAAAGCACATCATCTTTTTTTCTTCACCATTTATGACCCTTAACATATTAGGAGATAGAGATTTGACGGAATAATGTGGGACAAAGTTACTAAGAAACAGCAGCAGTATAAAACTCCACTAGTTCTACTTACAGGCTCCATAAAAACAATCATTGCAGTCACAAAAGTTCATATTTCAGCACAGCCCCCCCCGCGCCAAAAAGGAGAATAACCAAAGAGGAAGTGAAAATACAAAATGCTATGATAGATGTAAAGGCAGAGTTGGAGAGCCAACCTCAACATCTGAATGCCTCTGCCCCCAAACAGGATATTGTGTTGCTACACTCAGGATGCACAACATTTTCTCTTCATCAGCTCTCAGCATATTTGTGACTTTTAACCACCTTTTCATGCAAGCATGCAAGGTTGAAAAGCAAAACTCACTAGCTTATTGCTTATTTTTTTACAGGGCAGTTGCTTTGCAATTTAAAAAAAAGTGGTTGCACAACGTTTGCTACGGTGTTTGAGATGGTTCAAGGATCATTTATTGTCTTCTGCGACACAGGGTAGCACAACCGATTGCAGTTGCAGCTGTAGCCTATAGTCCAATCACGCTACACAGGAAAGAGTAGAGCACAAAGAGTAGAGCATTCCTCTAGTTCATTTTTGCTGGTAAATTTGCAGGAACAGTAAAGGTGGGGTGTTACAAAAAATATCTATGGTTACAAAGTAGAATAAAGTGGTTCAAAAGTCTGAAGATTGCGTAATTGAGTTGAAAAAAATCTACATACTCAGCTCTGATTAGGAAGTTATTTTCTTCTCACGTCTCCCACTATTATTATGTAAGAGAAAATAATAGAACTTTCATAGAACAGATACAGTGGCTCACCAGTCTTAAGAATATCGAATACATAATCATGAAGTAACAGACCGATACATTGAGCCACGCTTCGTGCCGCTAATAAGATGGCGGGTTTGTTTTTCACATTAGTGATCCACATCAACATGGCATCAGTGAACAGTGAATTAGACGCAGTGCTTCCTGCTATAAGCCTGGAAATGACTCTTCCAACGTTAATTCTCTTTCTTTATTGTTTCAGAATATCTATGTCATCCACATTTTTACATTAGAATGCACTGAAAAGTCGTCTCTTTGCAGTGTCAACGTGCAGACACGAGCAGTAGATATCGGGAATGTGACACAAAGTGTATGAGTGTGGATGCTGCACTGGGCCATTGACTCATGAGTCATGTTTAGCATGAATCTCTCACACATCATTTCGTTCCAGGACAGGAAGTGGATGGAGCTTTTTTTCCATTTCGAGGATGTGACATGTGTGTGTGTGTGTGTGTGTGCGAGTATGTTTTTGTATCCCAACCCCCCTTTTTACCAGTAGCAAAATGCTGAAATGTGCCAATCTGAAACATGACACTTTCTCAATGAGAAGAGAAAAAAAAAAATGACAGTGTCAGGGGTATTAAGATTCCTTCCTTTTCATGTTCATGCTCATAAGCCCTCTGCTTGCAATGCATGGACAATGTCTCCTGCTCTGAGACTTATCGGAAGAATGCTCACCCAGAGGATAACTTTTGCAGCCTTTGTGCTCTTCATCCCAACATGTTCAACAATAAATGGTACAGTATGCACTAAAGCTTTCATATGTGTACGTATGTATTTATGTGTCTAATATCTCATGGTACTGATGCAAAGATCAGCTTTCTTCATACATTAGTTTTACTGAATATTTGTTGTATTGGAAGTGATTTAGATTCTCATTGACTTCACTACAGGACTAAAATCAAAACTATTTTATAGTATTTTGTAAATTATGATTATACGTTGTCTTGTAAAAAACACTTTTAAAATTGTACATTTGGGCTTAAAGAAGAGTGGACACCACTACAGCAACAGACTAGGTTTGAATGATGCTGAGTGCATCTCTAGTCTGTCAGTTTTGAAAAGAAAGGAGTAAGAAAATTCATGAAAAAAAGTACATTTGAAATTAGATGTCTCATACAACCATATATATATATATATATATATATATATATATATATATATATATATATGCTTTCTGACAATGATTGTAAGAGGACCATATGCACACAATACAATATTATGCAACATAATTTAAACAGATTTTTCTTTTTACATCTTTTTGATCTCTTCAGATTCTCCATTCTCAATCACTAACAAAGCCACTGGGTTTTGTTTGGTGACAAGATCCACCCGCTGTCTTGACATGCGCTGGACAACCGGTGATCGTCTTTTTGTGACCTCAACCAGAAAGTGCCTTGGAGCTCAGGGCAAAAGTGTGGGGAGTGAAGTAAGCCTCTATGATTGTGACGTCCGCAGTGTGCTTCAAAAGTGGGTATGCAAGAATGTGACAATGCTTGCTCTCAAAGACACACAGTTCTACATCGAAGTCAAACCTGACCAATCAATCGCCCTCTCCAAAACTACCGGGCCGAATAACGAGCTCACAATCACAGGGACATCCAGCGGCGCCTGTTCGAGAACATACAGAGGTACAGTATTAAAACTGAACAACACAATACACGAGCAAATATGCATGATTGTACTGTGATTTATCGAATACCTGACTCTCAGTGTCAGGTGATGTATGATCAAGTAGAATGATGCATCAAGTTCCTCCTGACTGGAGTTTGGTTGTGCACGCCTAAAGTCAATCAGTAGTGAAGAAAAGATGATGATGAAAAAATTATTTAGGTCTGCCCTAAAAACAATTGGCAAAACAATACGTCTTTGCAGAATCATTAATTTGCAACAATTTAAAAAAGTTTTAAAGTGATCAACCTCTTTTGTCCTTTTTTTAGAGCTTTATACCATTGAAGGAAACGCGTTTGGTAAGATCTGCAATTTTCCCTTCCTGTACAAAGACCGGTGGTTTGGAGACTGCACAACGTACGACTCCTCAACAAAGCGCGCTTGGTGTGCGATTAATACAAAATTTGAACATGAGCAGTGGGGATACTGCCCGACTACTTGTGAGTACTGAATTTAAGATTTGAATCCCACATGCCAGCACTACATGCATCTTCAGGAAGATTAATTCTGTTTCAGAGCACACATTAGATTATACTACAAATTGTTCATTAGTTTAGTCAACATCTCTGATGCTTATTAACACAAAGCCTGCAACATTAGAGCACCATTTTAGAATACAGTAGTGTAGTACACTGTTGTTTCAATGACTAAATCATTTTGTTTTCTATCTTGCTGTATTGATGCACAGCCACAGACCACTGGGCGAAGAACATTGTAACAGGAGCGTTTTACCAGCTCAACACACAGTCGGTTCTGACGTGGTCCCAGGCTGAAGCCAGCTGCAAACAGCAGGGTGCCGCCCTGCTCAGCATCACGGATCCTCACCAGCAGGCTTTTGTCTCGGGTAAGATGTCACCTGGTGGATGTTTGCTGGTACTGAAGCTGACCCAACATAGAGGGGTTACTTTATATAGATATTGTTAAAAATTGCCTATATTGCATGAGTTAAATGTTTTGATATAAATACAAAAAACTTGAATTATTATGTTATACTTCTCATTCTATATGAATCACTATTATGAATTGCTGTTTAAACTGATGTCTAATTCCATCCTAAGAAAGAAAACAATATGATAAAGATGCAGTCCATTTGATACGTAAGAAACAATGAAAGAAAATCTTAAAAATGTTAACAAAGTTGAAATTTGTTGTAAAATTAGATTTGACATGTTTCCGACAACATTTTGAATTTAGCCGAATTGTATTTGAATCAACTGGAATTGCATTATTCAATGGATAATAGACAAGGATTGTAGTTTAAAAACAGGAAATGATTGATGAAATGACTACTACTGTTACTTTTTGCACTCGTGGACCAAACCGGTATCAGTAACGATATTTCATGGTTCATCTTGTGAAATTTCCCTTGCGTGTTTTTGTGTGCTTTGTTTTATTTCTTTGTGCAGTGAATTCTGTCTTTCTGCTGACTTGTTTTAAAACAATGAAAAAGAGGAACAATGTGGAAAAGAGGAACAATTTCTTTACTCTGTCCTTTTCCTTTTTTGTCCCTCTCAACCACACAAACACAAATAAACACAGCGCTATTGGGATCAGGGAAACAAAAGCTTTGGATTGGGTTGATGCTGGACCCGCAACATGGCTGGCAGTGGTCTGATAGTAAGCCCTTCCGTTATCTGAGATGGACTACAGGTAAGTCTTCATTTTACATTATTGAAACATGCAAGTGTTATACGTGATGTGAAAACTCTCACGGACATGGTGTATGTGGATCTGCACTAGAAAAGGAGGAATCTCAATTTAAATCATCATCATCTTGTTTTAGGATATCCAACTCCCAATCCGGGGCACAACTGTGCATTTCTTGACTCTGCTGGGGAGCAAACCTGGCAAAGCTCATCCTGCGTCAAGAAACAGGCCTACATATGCTACAAAGACGGGGCCCCGCCATCTCCTCCCCAAAGTACAGAAACATATTCTACTCTATTGTATTCTACCCTCCTCTGGCTACTGTATTGTTTCTCTATGTGACACGTTCACCGCATGACATCAGTCAATAAATCCCATTTATCTTTTGCTCTTTTCTTCATCAGTTGAGCAGGGTTTTTGCTCACCCCCTTGGATTCCCTACAATGGCCACTGCTTTCACCTTCAACGTGTTGTTCAAACATGGTCTGGTGCTCAGAGAGAGTGCCGCAAAGAGGGCGGGGACTTAGTGAGCATCCGCAATGTGGAGGACCAAAGCTTTGTCGTCTCGCAACTTGGATACGGTACATGATGACAATAGACAGGAAGACAGTCCAACCTTCTGTGTGTTTCTGCTGTAGACTGATTTTAAAAAAAGTAAATCTTTTCTTTACATTAAATATGAGAATCCAAAGAGCTCAACAAGTCAGAATAGGAAGGGAGGACCCATGCGCACTCAGACTTTAAACTGTGAACATCAAAAATTGTGTTTTTCACGACTGCAAGTCTAAGAAATACAGTAGGATGTACTTACTTTTCCAAGCAAATCATGTTAAAAAAGGGACTTTTCTTGATTGTGCTCAAATCATCCTAACATGAATCAATCTCAAAATTGGAAATTAATTAATGACACTGACGCTTGTAAAGTATATTGAATAAACAAATACACAAGCTATACTCATTCAATATATCCCCATGAAGTAGAATTTAGACAATACTAACTGATTCAATGTCTACAATCCATGTTTACTAATGTTCGCATGGTACCAATAGCTCTATTCATTTCAATATGTAGATCTTTATTAACATTGTGACATTTTAGCCACGGGTTGACACGAGGAACATTCCTCCCTGACCATGTCTGCAGCATCCACTGATGAGCTTTGGATTGGACTGAATGACATACAGACAGAGGGGCTGTTTGACTGGAGTGACCACTCCACTGTCAGTTTCACCAGCTGGGAGTTTGGGAAACCTGTTGTCTCCACTGATGCAGATGACTGTGTTCACATCAGAGGAGAGGTAAGGAGCAACATGTGATATGTTGGTGCATATATAGTTTAATCTTCTTATATCATACATGTATATCTGCATATATCATACATAGGGCCAACTAACATCCTGGTTGTATCCGTTTCTTTTACGAAAAGCCCCTTTGGATTTGTGCAACAAATTCTGAACTGCCTTACGCTTGCAGGCATTTTAACTTGAGCAAACAATCAAATTAAGACCTTTTGTCGGATTCTTTTCTTTTCTACTATTACTCTCGTAGTTGTTGTTTTTTAACCCAAATATTTAGAAAGCAGAAAGCATTATGAATTTAAGTATATCTAGTCCACCCGTCCAGTACATTCAATCTACAAGTATGTAAATGTTTTCTTCTTGCAGAATGGGAACTGGGCCGATCGCTTGTGTAGTGAGAAACTCGGCTTCATCTGTATGAAGCAGAGTGCCACTGAACGCACCGGAGATGAAGTAGATGTGGATATAGGCTGCAAATTTGTGAGTACATGTATAATCTATAATAAAAGTATATGATCTCCAAACACATCTGGCTAATCAAAGTGCACTATTCTAACCCTGAAATTAACTTTGAAAAGTAACTGGTTCAATATCACGCACTGCAGATAAATGTCTTTTAAGAACAAAATGGATGTGTTGCATTTTAAAACTACTCAGTTCTAATCAGTGCTCGGCTTCCTACAGGGGTGGAAAAGACATGGCTCCTACTGCTACTTTGTGGGAGCAGAGACGAAGACGTTTGATGAAGCTAAAGATGACTGCAAGAGCTCAGAATCCTACTTAGCTGATGTTTCAAATGGGTAAGAACACCTCATGCTTTTTTATTAGCCATGATATAACTGTGTGTGGAAGTACTATACATTGTACGAGTGTTTCACAGGCTGAGACAATCTATTGTAAATATTTCCAGGGTGGACAATGCCTTCCTTATCAGCTTGGTGGGGTTGAGATCAGAGAAATACTTCTGGTTAGGCCTCTCGAATCAGAAGAACATTGATCAATTTGTGTGGACCAACACAGATTTAGTGAAGTTTACTCACTGGAACGCTGAAATGCCAGGTACAGAGAGAGAGATTCCATCTTTAAAACAGAGGGCACGACCAGCAGCTTACACTTCACTATTTTGTATCTTCAACAACTCAAGGTAACCAAGAGGGCTGCGTTGCCATGACAACTGGGATTTTGGCCGGACTCTGGGATCTGCTGCCCTGCACCAACAAGGAGAAATACATCTGCAAACACCTGGCAGAGGGGGCCGTTTTAACCGTTGCACCACCGACTCAAACCCCTACCAAGTGCGAGGAGGGCTGGACCCGAGTAGGAACAAGAAACGTCTGCACGAAGGTAAATTCAGAGGTCGACCTCAGCTAAACACAATCAAAACATGTTACCTGCAAATACCAACTAAACAAAACCAGTGTCCTGTCACAATCACCATAACGTACTGTATGTTAGTTCTACATATTTTGTCTTTATTTTGTAAATATAACATTATTTAACTTATTTAACTTGTGCTACGTCCAGCAGCAAACAACAAACACACATAGTTCTTGATTAGCTAGTGAGCATAGTGGAAGTGTTAGCAGCTAAAAAAAGATGGTAGAGACCAATACAGAGTTAAAACAGAGCAAATATCAGACCTCTCCAGGTAGACTGGACCCTGCCTCGTGTCAAATGAATGATAAAGTTGATCCATAACCGCTGGATGTGAACATAATCAAATGTTTCTGCTTCTCCCAAATGGCCAGACATTTTATTTATTGTATGATTAGAAATAAGTCAGTTTCTCTCATGCTATACAAATCTGGGCAAAATAAAGTATATAGTCTATTCAAGTAATCTACTCCACTGCTGTACATACCTGGTCCACTTTAATCAGACGTTCACCGTTGTGTTCAAGTTCTTCACAGGGCCTCGGGCAGATGAGAAGACCTGGTATGAGGCCAGGGATTACTGCAGGGCCATCGGAGGAGACCTGCTCAGCATCCACAGCGATGCCGAGCTACGTGTGGGACGGTATGAGCCGGTTAATTACAACTTTAACTTAAAGTTGCAGAACCAGATACCAGTGGAAAACAAAACCATTACATAGTCCAATATCCCTCTGAATGTAAGAGGATTAAGTTTCATACTCACAGTGAATACATAAAAGTAAGATGAAATAGAATAAAATATTTACTCTACTATTGAGACCTAACTTGAGTACTTATTTGATGTATTTCTCGTTTCAGTTACGTCCTGCCTCTACGGGGCAACGGCGTGCTAAAATAAGTTAGATTGATGAATCATTTAAACAATTTTGTGTACTGCAGACATGGAAGAGGCTGGATTGGACTTCATATTCCTGACACGGCCTCTGGTTATGCATGGAGCGATGGATCCCCGGTTAGTTAACTGTGCTCTACTTTTTACAACTAAACTGATCCCAAATCATTCAATCCTGTATTTTTGTGCTTATATATAAACACGTGTAACATACAATATTGTTTGTTGTTTCTTTCTGTTCAAAGGTAAACTATCAGCACTGGCAGGAAGGAGAGCCAAACAATCATAACAATGAAGAATCTTGTACTGAATTCAGAACGTATAACTGGGATGAGACCGGCTCCTGGAACGATGTGAGCTGTGAGAGTTACAACGACTGGCTGTGTCAGATCCGTGCAGGTACAGTTGAATAAAATGTGTACTGAATGCCTATTTTTTTTGTCTCGTCCGAAGAAAATATATTCAACAGTCATCCAGGAAAAACTGACTTGTATATGCATGATATTTCATGCCATTGATTGCCTTCCAACGCCCATGGTACTGCCATGCTCCCCTCATTCGTTTACATTATCCCACAGTACGATATTCGACTCATAGCAGAGGACCGAGTGGGGACAGTGGCAGATGTGTTTGTGTTCTCTCTACATGAAATTAACACTTGTTTGTGGCCTTACAGGAGTGACTCCAAAACTACCTCCAAATAATACTGCAGTGGGTAAGTTAACACACACACACACACACACACACACACACACACACACACACACACAGGGTGGCGAGAATATAAAATGACAAGATATTGGGAAACCGGCGATGTCTGGTTAGACCGGGTATAACTAGATTGAGAAATTGAGATTACTATAATAATGAGGTATCAAGACGATCACGACAGTCTTACAATCGACTGTTTCAGATGTTTTGCTAAATCAGAATTGAACAAATCTAAGTGAAATACGAACAAAGATATGTTTTAAAGAGTCATTAACAGTTTGTTACAATTGAATTCAATTAAATTAGAAATCTCAGACAACACAGAGGCAAAAACAGTGAAGACTGAGCATTCAAAAACACATTTCCATTCATCAGGTCATTTACATGCAGGATATTATTGGTCCACTTGACCAGAACAATGCATCTCAAAACCAAACAAAACAAAAAAAGCGACACTTGGCATCAGTAATATTACAACTTCATTCACTTTGATGTTGTGCAATCTTTCATTTGACAGACATTAAGCTGTAAAAGATTTACTACAACAGAAAGACACTTCAAAGTAAAACACAAATTGTCAATATGTTTCTAAAAACCTTTGCAGTCTACAACACCACTTCAGATGGTTGGCTTGTGTGGAGAGGGAATCAGTACTTGATCAACAGAAACACAATGCCCATGGAGGATGCTCGTCACTTCTGCCAGCAGAGGCTTGGTGACTTGGTCTCTCTCAACAGTAAAGATGAAAATGTCTTCTTGTGGAAACAGGTAGGTGTTTATTTTCTTTGGTTTGCTAAACAACAATTCAACTTCTATTTATATTGAAAGAAGTAGATCTAAAAGTGTGTGTGTATTCATGTGTTCACAGGTTTCAAGAAGCTATGGCTCATATTATATAGGTTTGTCAGTGGATCTTGATGGGTCATTATGGTGAGTATCAATGAATGCCATGAAATTTAATACAGTGAATCATTGGTTAGTGAAAACTCTTTGGCCTATCGATTACAGTATGCATGTCACTTTGCACTACTTTTAAGATGTCTATCCTCACACACACACACACACACACACGTACACATATATATATATATATATATATATACATATATATATATACATATATATACATACATATGTATATACATACATATATATATATATATGTATACATATATATATACACATATATATATATATATGTAT
>NW_022280062.1:2696110-2704439 GCF_004355925.1 Anarrhichthys ocellatus | reverse complement strand
TATATGTATGTCTCTTTATATATGTATATATGGAGGGTAAAAATTATCCCGCTTTTTGTTTTATTTTAAGTTATTGTTTATCAGTATTTTATTATTTGTAAGCATTACTGGTACTGACATTTAAACTAATTTAAAACTTCAGCTTGATTTTATAAGCAGTTTTCTTGATTTTTAGTGTTTTTTTTAAACTACATTTATTGTCACCTCTATATTTAATTTGTCCTCTGCATATTTACCATTACTGCAGAATGGCAAAACGTTGGATGAAAAGGTCTAAAGTGAAGCAATTATTGTTTGCACGATTATACGTCATAATTCAAACTGTGCTTTAAGGTGGATGGATGGTTCTTCAGTGGGGTTACGAAGATGGGATGAAAATCAACCAAATCCAAATGCTTTTAATGAGAACTGTGTTACTATGACTTACTACATGGGTGAGTAATTGCAAACTGACAAATGACAAATTAAACAAAGTATCAACCCTAGATAAGGTGTTCTGGATAAGATCAATATGCTACTCACAATATGCTGAAATGTGATTCATTGTATCTCCACTGTACTTACAGGCTTCTGGCGTACTTCTAATTGTGGCCAAGACCACCAGTTCATTTGTAAACGAGCAAAGTCAGCACCTGTCAACACCACTGCAGCCCCCACAGTTCCTCCTACAGGTGGCTGCCCACTCAAGTGGACCAAATTTGACTCAAAGGTCAGAAATCACTGGTAGCTGTTAGTTTCGATTTTCAGTTTAAAACTTTCACGACCACTTCTAAAATGTCAGTTCTTGAACATTTACTCTCATTGGCTCTCATTAAAGAGCATTTGGGACTGAATGAATTTGTCCAGGTGTGATTTACAAAACTGTTTTTCTATATCTGAGTGGTAAAATAATCAGCTTTCAGGATTACAGTAAGCCACACGACTTGTCCTTTTTTACACATATAACATGCTCTTATTTAAGCAGTTGTTGCAACTATTGGTGTTATTGGTGGTGCAGAAACAGGCTCGTCATAGTTTCATTTGGAAACCCTACATGCATAAATGGTATGATGGGAAAAAAACACAATATCTATCAGTTATTGGGCTTTGTAATCCTTTGCAAAGCCCTATATGTCTGTTATCAACAAGCTTTTATGCAACAATACGTTCCTGATGCAATACAGTCTAGTCCTCTTTTAAATATAAATAGGTGACAATGGTTTTAGGGCTACAACAACGGAGGAACTATAAATACAGAGTTTGGTAGAGAAATAAGTACACAGACATTTTTTAAGATCAGATCAGATGGCATCAAAGCTTAATGAAAGAAGCCTAGTGTTTGGTTGTAGAGTGAAAAATCACGATTTCATTTCTCATTTGTAGTGTTACACTATCATTAGTAGCCCGCCGATCATCTGGGAGGAAGCAATGAGAAAGTGCATTGAGATGGGAGGCCAGTTGGCCTCAATTCCCACAAGGCGTGTGCAAGGTTTGTCCTACTGCTTTTGACATATATTTTCAACAATGATCACAATCATTCATAATCGTGTGTACAGTGTAAATCGAGAGTGTGAAAGTTCATTCTTGACCTGGAAAACAACAGCAAAAATATCTTTGGATATTGATGAACTTACTTTATATTAAACATTTGTAAATATTACGTTGGAGATTTTGCCAAAACTACGCGAAACTAAAGATGAAAATTACTTAATTTCTACATTTTTAAATTTCAGCATTTTTGACCACAAAAATGGCTGAAACAGCAAATACAGACCTGTGGATTGGTTTAAGTGCTTTCAAACAAGATGGATTTTACTGGACTGATGGGAAAGCAAGGAAATACACCAACTGGGGCTATTCTGTAAGTACACACAATCTTAGCTTAGTGTCGAGTCTTGTTTAATGGACATAAAAATGTTTGAATTGTTGTTTCACTTGTTCCGCTCTTTAGACAAATCGACGTCGTCAAGGATCCTTTTATCAAAGATGGGATGAGGTAACATATCCAAGACTGATTTTAAAGTAAAATATAACTCCTTTTTAGTTTTTGTCATGACAGAGCAGACTAAAGTCCTTTGCTAGCAAACATCAAAGAGTTAAGGAAATCATTCACTCGCTCACTCAAACACTGCCAGTCAGCAGTTTTGATGTCCCATTGAAAATATGTGTAAATTGTAACCCCTCCCTATGTCCTTCACCAGGAGGAATGTGTTGTACTGACCAGCAGTATTTCCTTTGGCACCGGTAAATGGTTCATTAAGACCTGCAATGACACCAATGGATTCGTCTGTCAGCGAGATCTTGGTGAGTTCATTCTCTCTTTAAGAAGTTATCTGAGGCAAAAAATAATGAATCAATCAATATAGAATGTCTTACATTACAGAACAGCTCCATACTGCCCAAACCTCAGTTTGCATTCCATGTAGTAGAGTAAACATGGTTTTGGAAAATGGAAAGCAATCCTTTTAACCTGTAGTTCCTGTGTCAATAAAGTTGTCTGTAAAAATGTAATAAAAAATGAATTATATTTATCTCTCCTCTCAACAGACAAAAGGTGGCAGCCTCGACTAGACCCAGCAGTTACTAACATCTATGCAACTCTGGGAAATGACAGTATCAAGCTTGTGACTAAAAATCTGACCTGGGATGATGCCAAGAAACACTGTGAAGGTGATAGCGCCCACCTGGCTAGCCTACGAAATGAGTGGACGCAAGCCTACGTCGAGCTGCTGGCTATGAATCTCAAAGCTCCTCTTTGGATTGGACTGAACAAACAGGTGCAGGATGCAACCAACTGATAGTACTGTACTGGAGCACAAAAAAAACAATTACCGGCTAGTTCCAGGGAATTTAAAAAAAAAAGTTGTAATCCTTCATTCAACAATTACTAGTGACTAATTTACTACAAATGATTAGCTTTTATCTGTGACAAACGACATAGAAGCCTCACAAGACAGCTGACGATCTACTCTGTGGTGTCTTATAAAAATGTACATTTGTTCAATCTATTTGGCAAAGAGAGATATTTTAAAAAGCCACATACAATGCATGTTGAATTAAAATGTTGATTTTATCCATTCTTGCTTTCAGATAAACGGTTATTTTAGGTATATTGATGGCTGGCACTTGTCCTCTGCCAGCTGGGCTCTAGGTGAACCAAGCCGAGACCGACCTTGTGTGTACCTGGATGTGGATGGAAAGTGGAAGACTGCTTTCTGCAATCGGACCATGAACAGCGTTTGCAAGCAGTCTACAGGTACGGTCGTTAGCAGGCAACGTAAATGAATACAATCCCCAAGAGTGTCAACTTCTGAAGGATTAAATGCTGTAATATAGTTTATTTTGCTTACGTCTTTAGCATACGATGTGTCAAATGTTAGCTTGTTAACCTAGCTGTGATCCCTGACTGCAGTAATAGATCATATGTTCATGCCAAACCGATACTGGGTTTCTGAGGAAGATACTGTTATCGATATTGTAGACCTTAAATAATCTGATAATGATTTCTTTTAACATAAACAATAATCGTGAATTCCTTGAATCAGTTATTTTAAAGGATTGTGACTAAATACTAAGAGTAACATTTTATTTTTATCAAATTAAATTTGTCAGTGCCATCTGATGGACAAACTGTCATGGTTCACATTTTCTAAATTACCTCAAAATTGAGCAATTCCTTGATATTTATCAGTTGCCAATAGATCTGCAATAAGCTCTTATCAGCTGATATATTGGCTTTTCAAAACACTACATCAATTATTACAAAGAAGACATACTTTGATGGATCGCAGGTGAGTGAATGCAATTGATCTAAAATCAAAGATGGCAGATCTTTTCTTCTTTGCCGAGTACTGTTAAGCAGCGTTGCATTCAACGCTTAGACTGATGGCTAGAAGTTATATTACAACAGTCTACAGTCTAACAAACGTATTCCCAAACTTGTCCACTTTCTGTTTTCAGTTTTGTGAAAATGCAGTTTTCAGATAATCTAATTTAAAGTATTTTAAAGTAGGAGATGATTTCTCTCAAGCCATGAATAAATACTTAATCCTTCAGTTTATCAAAAGAAAGTGGACATCGCCCACGCACACTCCATTAAAATGTGCTGTTTTTTTCAACTTTATAACCACCTTGATGAGAGTTTGTGATTTCCACACTCTTCCATAAAAAAACATTCATGAGCACTGACTTTGTGAAAAAATGTCAATTCACTCAGATGCAATACTGTTAATTAATTGATCCAGGATATGGATCAGAGCGAGTTACTACAACAACAGTTTGAGGTTTTAAGTTCACTGCATTGAATATTTAGTAAGTAGTTGATCCCCTCATCCCTGTCTCTGTCACTCACAGATGTGCCACCGACAGAGTCGAGCATCTTTCCAGGGATTTGCCCTCAAGAGACGAATGAAGAGTACCGCCAGAGCTATGTCTGGCTGCCGTTTAAGAGTCACTGCTACGTGTTTATAACCGATGAAATTGAATGGGCAGATGCAGCTAGCAGCTGTGTCAGGCATGGTAAGAGACACTTTTAGATCTAGAGTAGATCAAGTGTCTGGTGTAATAAACAGAAACTAGTAATAAGTGGTTAGCAATTGTTACAATCAGACTGTTTTTTGTTTGTTGTGAAGGTGGAACCCTGGCCAGCATTGAAGATCCTAGTGAGCAAGAATTCATCAAAAGCAATGTGGAGATATTTCAAGATAGCCACAGCGCTTTCTGGATTGGCCTGTACAAAACTCATGGAGGTACGATTACACTCTTTTCTGTACTGTACTTAAAAGGTTACCTGTGGAGTTTATTTACCAAAATTAAACCGTACACACACTGCACTGCTACGTTCACAGCTATGACGTCACTGCTTATTTCATACTCGTCGTCACACCCACACACTCTCTCCCTCGCTCTTCACCACACACTCGCAAACGTTATTAATATATTTTAAACATTCCTGCTGATGAAAGTGAAACAAACCAACTAAATTGGGAAAATTATTTATTTGAGAAAATACTTTTATCTCAAATTCCCTTTTTTTAAATTGTGTTTACTCGATGTTACCCTATTATTTTTTTGTCCTTTTGTTTACATTTTGTCCGCACCTCAACAGGGCCTTTACAGCACATGTGGGGCAAATTACAAATACATAATTATATTAAGCAGTTATATAACAAACTATAAAAGTGAAAATAGTATTATATTAAGTTTCTGTTTGGCCCTAGGGGACTGGAAGTGGTTGGATAAAACAGTCCTGGACTACATTAACTGGGCTGAAGATGAGCCTGATAATGACTATGCACAGATTGAAACCTCAAATGGGATTTGGAGGACAGGTCGCAGATGGCACGACAGAGCATATATCTGTAAAACACCAAAAGGTAAGATTATCATTCCCATGTAGTTTGAATATAAGGTGTTTTATATAAGTTCTCCTCATACATGTAGCTTGTTCAAAAAGCCTTTGGAGTAAGAGGAAAGGTCCATTTTCCTAAAAACCTAATAAAACAAAGAGAGAAAAACTTCCTATTATCCTACAACTTCATGATTTTGTACCATTTGTTATTACGGGGTGTTGTTTCCAACAATAAAGGTAATCCTCCATCAACTGCCATAAACTCAACATCCAGCCTCAGATCACCTTTTGTGACTCTGTTATTTTACGTGTTACTTTATGTATATAGTGCTGAAATAAAGGTAGACTGGGGAGTGACGGGTCAGTGCCGTCCCTCCAGGGGAAATTAGACCAAAATGTATTCCTTAAAAAAAGATTAGTTATCTGAGCACTTTTCCCTTCTGTTTCTCTTCTCTTTAAACAGTGATGGCCATAGATTCAGGATCAGGAAAAACTGGTAAGTTACACCTTTGTATCTCCTTAAGTTGAGTAGTATTTGAATTATTCAAGAAAAATAAAGATATTTGAAATGGTGAGTGTTACATGTAATGAAACATTAATGGTTATTATACAAATAAAAACATGTAGTGAAATGTAATTAAAAGGAATATAAATGATACTTAAAGCTAAATTTAATTTGAATTGTTTTGACTAATCCACATCTATTTGATTGTGCAGAACCTCATGGAGGTCAGGATCCTCGCAGTCGCGTCCGCACGAGTTTGATAATTGTGCTGATCATCACTATCACTTCTACGCTGATAGTTGTTGCATTCTTCCTCTACAAGAAGTCTCCTCGTTCTTTACCCACCTTTGACAATCCACTCTACTTCGACAGTGAACGATCCCAGCCCGATGTGGTTGATACCAATAAACTGATAGAGAATGCAGAAGTAGAAAACCCTGAGCCGATTATAACTCTGTGATTTATAAAGTAGCAGAATCTAGCGGGACATGCACTGTACTGTACTCTATCCCAAACTGATGTATTACACTTGGATGCTTCATTAATGTTTTAGCTTTGTTTTTTTACTATAGTATATAGTAAATATATATTCAGTTATTTAACAATACGTCACTAAGTGTGAGTTTTAATGGAGTTGGCGATGTCTGACCTCATGGAACAGAACAATTTAGGCTCTAGGATGTCTCAGTGGGAATGCTTGGTGTTTGATTTTGTCTTTATATCTATGATTGAATGTATATAATTGTTACATGTTATGCTTATGCTCACTAGATGCTGTTCATTGCTTGTACTCTTGAAATGTGTAAAAAAAAATCTCACTGCCTGTCATTGTTAAATGAACATTAAACTTGGCACTAAAGAATAATTAAAGTTAAAGTCATCAAGAAATAAAATAACACGAGAGATCAATTTACCTCCCATCATCTTCTCTTTGTAGCCGTCCAAAAAGTCCCCACTTGGGGTGGGAATCTCCAGAGGCCCCACAATAACATATTAGCACGATGAAGTTTGCTCATCGCTTACCGATCCCTGACAAGTAAACCACCTTTGAAAACCCACTCTTCTTCAGCGATGAGCGGTCCAGCCTGAAGTGGTTGAAACCAATAAACTAGTAGAGAGTGCAGAGGAAGAGAGCCCTGAGGCTGTTGTGACTGTGTGATTTAACAAGACAACAAAACAGAATCTAATAGGACACAAACTCTATCGCGGGCTACTGGACGGTGGCTTTTTCTTTTGCATGGCCAAGGATTTCAGTCTGTTCTGAAATAGGAAGAGTTTCACTCAGGCGGAAACCTCCAGTTCTGAAGAGTGAAGCCAATGCGGAGGTGTCTTTGACTTGCATTCTCTGTACTGACCAGCAGGGGGCAACTCCTGGTTGCAAAAATAAGTCCAATTGTATGGAAGTCTATGAGAAAATGACCCTACTTCTCACTTGATTTATTACCTCAGTAAATATTGTTAGCATGTTTTTTATGGTCTCAATCACTAGTTTCAAGTCGTCTTCAGTACAGCATGATGTTCATTTCCTAAATTGTGGTCCCATTTTGAGTAAAATAGACCATAAAGCAGAGTATGATTTAAGGCAGGGCTACCTTGTAATTGACAGGTTGCTACCAAACCAGAGTCGTATACTCCTCTGCCGTCCAAATATAGTCACTTCGGTTTATTGGTTACAAAAATGGCAAGATGACGACGGCCATAATCCAAGATGGCGACGGCCAAGACGCCAAACTCAAGGTTTCAAAACGGTAGTCCACAAACCAATGGGTGACGTCACGATGACAACATCCACTTCTTATATACAGTCTATGGTTTCACTAGAGTTGGCAATGAGTGGCTAAAATGGCCAAAGGAATTTAGACCGCAGGTCTTCTTAATTGAAATGATAGTTCAGTGTGGCTTTGTGGCACAAGGCAGTAAAACTGCCTGTGCCAAAGCACACTGTATATTATCCATCGGGCTTAATAATAATAATCCTCATCATCAGCTTTATCCAAAAGTTTGGCGCGCCTCTCCTCACACAGCGTTGCCAACAGCGGCGTGAAAAATACATCAAAATGTGCGGCCTGATCGGGAATAGCGCGGAAACTATTTTTCGGAGAGATTCGCCCAGCGGTTTTCCCGAAAATCCCGGAAAACCCCGAAAAACGGAGCAAAATGAAGTTTGGCGCACTTCTCCTCACACAGCGTTGCCAACAGCGGCGTGAAAAATACATCAAAATGTGCGGCCTGATCGGGAATAGTGTGCTATCTATTTTTCAGAGAGATTTGCCAAGCGGTTTTACCGAAAATTCTCGAAAATCCCCAAAAACTGAGCAAAATGTCCCCATTCACTTGAATGGGGTTCCGGCGTGAAGAGAGCAAAAAAACACTTAACTTTGGGCCCATATTGACTAGCCATACTTTAACGTAGAAACATGATTCAAAGTTTAAAACGTAGACAAAACGCTGCACTTTATTGAGCCAAAGGGACATTTTGATAGCTAGCACAGTTT
>NW_022280062.1:2644541-2696010 GCF_004355925.1 Anarrhichthys ocellatus | reverse complement strand
TTTAAAATAAAAGCCTATAACTGTCTATCTGCCTGTCTCACTCTCCCACCCACTCAGTCCATCTAACTGTCTGTCTGTCTGTCTCTCTCCCCCACTCACTCAGTCCATCTAACTGTCTGTCTGTCTCTCTCCCCCACTCACTCAGTCCATCTAACTGTCTGTCTGCCTGTCTCTCTCCCCCACTCACTCAGTCCATCTAACTGTCTGTCTGCCTGTCTCACTCTGTCTCTCTCTCCTCTCTGTCTATCTTTCTGTCTGTCTCTCCCTCTCTGTGTCTCTCTCTATCATATAGTCATTCAGGGCTTAGATATTTTTAGAGGACTTTTCCCCTCTCACCCCCCATTTCAAATTAAAAGCCCCACAGAATGAATTTTAACTGGAATGCTTGTGATGAAGCCTCTCATTTTAGTGTCAAACATAATGATTCTGTCTCCTCTGCCCCTCTCTCACCCACCCAGTCCCACCCTTTCAAAATAAAAGCCCCACAAATACAAGATTCAATCCAAGAGTATTAATCTCAAATGCAGAAAAGAGAGTAGCGCTATCTCAATTGAACCTGAATGACACTACCGGTAACATTGCCGTGTGTATATATTGCGATTTCTTCGGGCAGTAGAAGCCACACTGTCAAAATTTCTTTAGGAATTTTCTAGTTTGAATTAATCTGTATTTAATCATGTATTTGAATGACTAAAAAGAGACTTGTTAATTAGATGTACTGGGATGAAATTTACATACCTTATTTTTTTTTAAACGTTATTATAACTTTTAGTATAATCCTGTGTATTTCTATATTTGCTACGGATCAGCTGCTGTGTAAAGTCGAGAGTAATGTTTAAATAGCATTAAACAAAGTAATACATATAACATATGTTATCATTTCTGTATTTCATCCTGCTGAGAGTTATATGATACATAGTCTTATCCAGCTGTAAATTCTGGTGACCTACTAAGATAGGGCTTGTTCATAAAAACAATGAGCAAAAGTGACGGTGAGTGTCAGACAGAGTCCATCAGCAACTTAACAGCACACTAACCAGCTGCCCTCTTAAGACTTTACACCATGGATATTAATATAATCAGGCAAGACACTGACATTATTAAGTTTCGGAAATAGGCAAGAGATGTATTTTGTGGAGGCCAAATATTCTCTAGAGGAAATGTTTTTTTTCAAATTGTGTTGAAAGACTCAAAAAGATTTCGATGTTGCTTAATTGCTTTGTCTACTAAGCAATTTTTTTACCACTACGCCTCACCTGTTTACATTCTGACATCTTACTCAACTCCAATGTTACCACAGCTCACTTCTCAAATTCACAGAAGCCACTTCCTCTTTGAACACATTCTTTAAAAAAAGGCACACATGCATTTTTTTTAAATTTAGTGGGACCAATCGACCAAATCATACCGTCTACAACCTTTTTACTTATTAACTCTGTGACACAATATATAAATCATTTACAGTACAGAAATAATTATCCTTGCATGGGTATTGAGATACATGTGCTTAAAGGACCACTTCAGTCTGAGGAAGAGCCCGGTGCTCAAAACGTTACACATCAATACAATCTTTTTCATGGGAGCTACTTGGTGTGCAGATCAATCCGTTTAACTCTTAAGGAACACTTCACTTCATTACTCATCCTGTGTTGCCTTGAATTCATGAAGAAAACGTTGCTTTCTGCGGGGAACGGAGAACACTTCAAACTGGTCTGGATTCGCATGGACAAGTAGCGCTTGCACAAGAATTGGACTGATTATTGAGAAGTGTTTAAAACAATGAGGTTTTACTGAAGATGCATGTATTTGGGAAGTACTGAACATTCAATAAAAGGCACTTTGATTATACTACACGAGTTGTGTGAGAGTTTGGAGACGTGTGTTTCGATATAGTTTTGCTGTTATTAAACTTATGCCCAATTTACTTCAATTCATTAGGACTTCATCAAGATCTGTTTGCTATGGAGGGATGTGAGAAAAACTACGTTTTGTTTAAGAATTCAAGGTAACGCAGGGTGAGTAACTGATAGACAAACAGTCATTTTGTTAGTTAAGTTAGTACTACAGCATCAAATCAAGTCTTTAATCAAACACTTTCTCTCACTTATGACTTATGAGGGCTTACTTCCTCTGCTGCTTCTGCAAGCCAAAGGTTAAGGATGTGGGCAGACTTGCAGCAGACTTGCAGCAGACTTGTGGACAGATTTCCTTAGCTGACACTGATTCATCAGCTGTAATCATGCCTCTGCTGCGATTCTCAGCAGCCTAGAGTTGTTCCGCTGACCCTGCACTAGCATACAAAGACAGCAGCCATAACTATGTCATCTCCACTTGTCAGTGTAGGTAGCGAAGGGAAAAATAATTGCTGCCTGGATTATTTGAACAGTAACGTTTTCAGTCTTACAGTCTTCTCCCACATGAAAGATGAATAAATGGTCGCACACAGTCTCCCTTAATCCAACATTGGGAAGGTTTGGTGAGAGGAGGTATTGGATCATCCGACAAGCAGTTATGAAGAATCATATTAGCAAGTTTAGGCGCCATTGAGCCTTCGGTGGCTGACCACTGCCTGTAGTTTTTGTGCTGTGGTTGTACCATTGGCTCTAGTTGCACAACCAATTTAGAGTCACCAATTAACCTAAACTGGGTGTCTTGGCTTTGACTGTGGAAGTATGCACATGCAGGTACGGGAAGCCTTTTAGTCCCACATTGTAAAAAGTGAGATTTTCATGTCTTTTTTATTATTACGCTGGTCTAACTGCTATATTAAGACTGTGAAAGTGATATGGAAGTCCGTGGAGAATTTAAGATAGAGGGTGAATACAGGTATATTTAGAAAGACCGTATGAGAAAAAAAATGAGTTTTTTTTAATACGAAAGCATGTAAACATATTCTAGTAGAAACCATAAATACAAGCATGAACGTGGAATTGACTGGTACGAGGGGATAACAGGCAACGCATTCAAAGGTCTTTGTCTGTGGAGTTCTTTCAAGGTTGACTTGGCATGTGGTGCCCTCAGCCTTCTGGGTTTGTTTTCCTAGTCCAACTGCTCTCTTGTTATTGACTATAAGCCTCCTTTCAGTCCCTTTTTTAAACCACATTAGTATTGCTTCGTTGTGTCTGCTGAGAAGTATTCTAGATTGTAACCTAAAGAGTAACTGATTCATTCTTGAGAAAGTCTGGCATTTCACATAAAAAAGACAGCATTATGAAAACTTCTTTATCGTAATTATTACACAATTCTTCCTCCAGTCAAGTTGAAACGGACAAGAACGAACCAAACGGCAACTGCAATGTTCTCTACAATCCGTGTGAATCATGCTTATATGCTCCAACCGCAATTTGTATCACATCTGTTTCCTCTCTTTACATATGGTGTCAAAAACCATAGAAGTCACATTCATTGTATTCAGGTATGTAAAATAAATGAAGGAATACTACTGTAGATGATAAATAAGTGGAGTAACTGGTGGTTACCTTAATAGCTTGTACTGTATGTAAAGCTAAATGACAACAATCACCATCACAAATCGAATAAAAATGTTTTGCTCTGGTCTACGTGTCTGCTATGTGCGTAGACTGGCCATCACTGAAGAGGTCAGTTACTTCAGTAATGAAATGGCGCTGTGCCAGCGGCAGCAGCTCCCTGTGTGTGTTTTAATTTTAGTCTTTTCTCTTCTTTTAGTTTTGTCTTTCTCCTTAACGTTTGGTTCTTACGGTCAGACAACGGACCGTAACTTTTTTCTCAACTTTTCTCGTGGCTTTCTGTTGCTTTTCTCTCTCTGTGTAACGGAGAGCCACACACAATGAGCGGGGCCATTGTTTACTCCCGTGATCAGCTGATCGCGCTGAGTGAGCCGCGGCTGCTGCCCGGCGCCAGGCCTGTGATCCCTGCGGAGCTACGGAGAAGACGCCGGGGCTGCAGATCTGGAGCCAAACGGAGGGCGAAGAGGAGGAGGTACAAACCTTCGGTACCGGCGATACTATTGGGGAACGTGAGGTCTTTGGCAAATAAGACGGACGAGCTCGGCGCGCTGGTAAAGACCGAGAGGGACTTCCGCGAGTGCAGCGTCATGTGTTTCACGGAGACATGGCTGCACGCGGATTTCCCGGACCACAGTGCGTCTGTGCCCGGCTCAGTGTTGCCAACTCCTCAGTAGGGAAAGTAGCTATTGGCTGTCCTAAAAGTCGCTAGAAGTCGCTAAATGATGCCATCGCCTAATTTGCATAATTGTAATGAGCGCTGTAGGAGAGAGGCGGGAACAGCGGGGGCTTTGCGCATGCGCAATTCATTTGCAGTCAGGACACGGAGAGTGTTTCTGCAGCTGAGACTGCTGCGCGAGGGGCTACTGTGAGACTAATCACCTTTGAGTGCTTTGGGGCGGCGGAGGGGCTCACGGCAGCTCCCACGTGCCGAACGGTACGTGCTTTCACGTCAGAGTCAAAACACCAGACAAGTCTCCAACAATACCAGAAAAAGTAGCTAGATTTGTCGCTAGTAGCTTTTGACAAAACAAAGTCACCATGAGGGTTTGGAAAGTGGCCAGATTTAGCGAGAAAGTCGCCAAGTTGGCAACACTGGCCCGGCTTCAGGACTGTTCAGGCGGACAGAGACGTTGTTCAGGGCTGCAAGAAGAGAGGTGGCAGGATTGCTGTCTATGTGAACGAGAGGTGGTGCAATCCCGACCATGTGTGTGTTAAGGAACGCTTCTGTAGCCCGGACATTGAACTGTTAGCCGTGGGGATGCGTCCATACTATTTGCCGAGGGAGTTCTCGTCCGCCATTGTTGTCGCTTTGTACATCCCCCCCATCAGCTGACGCCGAGACAGCAGTGGACACCATCCACTCCACTGTGTCTGGACTGCTGATTCAACATCCTGGTGCATTTTTGGCAATCACTGGAGACTTTAATCACACCACCCTGGATAAAGCCCTGCCAACTTTTCACCAATATGTTGACTGCCCCACAAGAAATAATACAACCCTGGACCTTCTGTATGCTAATGCAAAGGATGCATACAGTGCCACTGCCCTTCCCCCCCTTGGCAGGTCTGATCACAACCTGATCCTGTTAACACCCAGGTATGTTCCTCTGGTGCAGAGGCTGCCTGTGACCACCAGGACTGTGAGGAGGTGGTCTCAGGAGGCTAATGACGCCCTGCAGGACTGCTTTGAGTCAACGGATTGGGGTGTGCTGTGTGGACCACATGGGGAGGACCTCAACAGCTGCTTCCCCAACAACAAGCCATGGATTACCAGTGACCTCTGAAAGCTCTTCTTAATAAGAAGAAAGCAGCTTTCAGGTCTGGGGACAGGGACGAGCTCAGGAGAGTCCAGCGTGACCTGAAGGTGAAGCTCAGGGAGTGCAAGGACTCCTACAGGAGGAAGCTGGAGGCCAAACTCCAGCAGAACAACGTGAAGGTGTGGACTGGAATGAAGCAGATAACCGGCTTCAAGGTTGGAGGGAGACAACCAGGGGGCTCCCTGGAGAGGGCCAACGACCTAAACTCTTTCTTCAATAGGTTTAGCTCAGAGCCCTCATCTGTCTCCTCCACACACCACACCTCCCAAACACCTCCCCCTCTGTCCCCCCTGGTGAGCTGCATGGACTCAGAGCCCTCCTCTTTAAAGGGCTCTGCCACCACCGACACTATGACCGCCCTCCCCCCCTCTCTGTGACGACTGGCCAGGTGAGAAGACAGCTGGAGCGACTCCACCAAGGAAAGGCTGCGGGACCTGACCTGATGGCATCAGCCCCAGGGTCCTGAAGACCTGCGCCATCCAGCTGTCTAATGTCCTTCAACACCTCTTCAATCTGAGCCTGAAGCAGGAGGAAGTCCCGGTACTGTGGAAGACGTCGTGCCTGGTTCCCGTACCAAAGAAGACGACACCATCTGGCCTCAATGACTACCGACCAGTTGCCCTCACATCACATGTGATGAAGGTGCTGGAGAGGCTGGTCTTGGCCCACCTCCGACCGCGGGTGAAATCCTCACTGGACCCTCTGCAATTTGCATACCAGTCTCATGTGGGGGTGGACGACGCCATCATCTACCTGCTGCAACGAGCTCAGTCGCACCTGGATGGATCCGGTGGCTCTGTGAGAATCACTTTCTTTGATTTCTCCAGTGCATTTAACACCATCCAACCAGTGCTGCTGAGTGAGAAGCTGCGGGTGGTGGGGGTTAACGCATCCACCGTCTCCTGGATCACTGACTACCTCACAGGCAGACCACAGTTTGTCCGACTGGGCCGTGTGCTGTCTGACACGGTGGTCAGTGATACTGGAGCCCCACAGGGAGCTGTTCTGTCTCCCTTCCTGTTCACCTTGTACACCACTGACTTCCAGTACAACTCAGGGTCGTGCCATCTGCAGAAGTTCTCTGATGACGCTGCAGTGGTCGGGTGTATAAGGGACGGACGGGAGGAGGAGTACAGGACAGTAGTGGATGACTTTGTAGAGTGGGCCGGTAGAAATCACCTGCGTCTGAACGTGGCCAAGACCAGAGAGATGGTGGTCGACTTCAGGAGGAAGACGACTGCTCCACAACCGGTGAAAGTTCTGGGAGTGGATGTGGACATGGTGGAGGAGTACAAGTACCTGGGTGTCTCCATCGACAACAGACTGAACTGGAAGACCAACATCAACGCTGTGTACAAGAAGGGGATGAGTCGACTATTTTTCCTAAGGAAACTTCGATCCTTCAACGTGTGCAGCAAGATGCTGGAGATGTTCTACCGGTCTGTTGTGGCCAGTGCACTGTACTTCGCCGTAGTCTGCTGGGGGAGCAGCATTGGAGCCGGAGACACCAACAGACTTAATAAACTGATTAAGAAGGCCGGCTCCATCATTGGCTGCAAACAAGACTATCTGGAAGAGGTGGTGGAGAGGAGGACACTGAAGAAACTATTATCCATATTGGATAACCTGGACCACCCTCTCCACCACCTACTGCAGGGACAGCGGAGCACTTTCTCCAATAGACTGATTCAGCTCCGCTGTCACAAGGACCGATACAGGAGAACATTCCTGCCCACTGCCATTAGACTCTATAATATATCACCTCTGGCCAAATCAAACAAGACTATAACACTGATACACTGTTGTTGCTGCTGTTGGTGATCTTGTGCACTACTGTTTTGTTTATTTTTTCCTACTTAGTTAATTTAACACGATTCTATGTAGTGTATATACTGTGCATTTCTATTACTTTATTTTCGTAAATTTAATAGGTCCTGCTCTGTTATTTTATTATATTGTATATATTGTGCATTTTCCATACTTAATATTTTTATTTTATTGTGTAACCCTGTTTGCTGCTGCCACAGACAAATTTCCCCTTGGGGATGAATAAAGTATATTTCTATTCTTCTTCTTCTTCTTCTTCTTCTTCTTCTTCTTCTTCTTCTTCTTCTTCTTCTTCTACTGGAGCATGCTACCTGCACTTCCTGTTTCTCACATTGTCTGTTTATTAAGCAATGGCAAATGACACTTCCACGTACTAACGTCTTCTTGGAATGTGTATGAGAATGAAACAGCCAAATGTGCAAATATCAGCTTTTGAGTTCCGGTTTTAAATAACGGTTATAAGTGAGAAGTCTAACACTAGGCCAAAAAAAAAAAAAAGTCATGACGACATGACGAGACGGGATGTGTCAATTCTATTAAGGTTGACTTTCGACAATCATTCACACAGCTCTTACATCCCTTGTGAGAAATGCATGGATAAGGTCTTCAGCTGTGAGACATCTCAGACTGATGCTGACAATGAAGATAACTTGCACAGCCTTTGTGCTACTCATCCAAACATTACAATGTTTGGCTTCAGATGGTACAATTTTCCAACTTTTCAGTTTGAGTCGTTTGTGAGATTGTAGTTTTACTTTTTGTTGTAATATTTTGCAGATACGGGATGTCAAAATACTATTTTCTTTCTGCAATAAACATACAAAGTGTGTAATTCTTTCTTTCTCAACAGATTCACCATTTCAACTAACTAACAAGGACACTGGTTTTTGTTTGGTTAAAACAAACAACAACTGCAATGACATGCGCTGGACAACTGGTGATCGACTTCTGGTTACACAAAGGCAGAAGTGCCTGGGAGCCCAGGGGAAAAGTGTGGGAAGTGAAATAAGCCTCTACGAGTGTGACGAAAAGAGCGACCTCCAGAAGTGGGAATGCAAGAATGGAACAGTGCTCGCCCTCAAAGACCAAGAGCTTTACATTGAGCTCACTGCAGATACCACAGCAGTTCTCTCCAAAACAATAGGGCCCAATAACCACATCACAATTTCAGGGACATCCAACGGTGCTTGTGCAAGAACATACAGAGGTACAGTATAAAACAGTGTTGTTTTGAAGGACTTGCACTGTTCATACTAAATCATAAACATTTTCATTGAATTTCAAGCACAAAAATAGAATAATGACGATGGCAAATTTAGAGATTATGTTTTAAGGGAGATGATGAGGTTGTGTTGGGTTAAATCACTCACTGCAGGTACAAATGTTCTGAAACTAATCTTTGCTTTGTCCTCATCACCTCTTAGAACTCTATGCAATTGGTGGAAATGCTGCTGGACTGCCATGCATGTTTCCCTTCCAGTACAAAGACCAGTGGTACTCGGACTGCACTACGGTTGACTCTTCAGAAAAGTATCTCTGGTGTTCGGTTGAGACAAAATATCAAAATGAACGCTGGGGATACTGTCCAAGTACTTGTGAGTACTACCTGTGAAAATGTACTTTTAACACTGCAGTGGGATCGGGCCATATTTACAATGCTAGTGTATACCGATTGAAAATAAGTGAGTCATGAAAGCTTTTAGGAGCCAGTTTTGCAAACGTCACTCTTTACATAAACAAGATTTTCTTTTAAATTAACGTTAAAAAAAATCAAAAGAGCTGAAGTTAACAGACTCCAACTAGCCTTACTGGAAATTGACTTTTATTATTTTTCAAGCTGCACATTAACTGAGACATATTACTCTTCATGGGGGAGGAGTTAAGGTCTGCCCTAACAGTTGCTATATTTGAAAACGACCAAGTTGGCAACACTGTCACGAGGTGTATGGCGTAATTAATTCTCACAGCACCTACAGGCATCATTTCATGTAGGGCCTACACCCACTGCGAAGTTAAGTCCACCCCCATCATTTAATGAACACAAACAAATATACAGCCTTAGCAATAAAGTGTTGTACATTGAAGCAAACATAACATTTCCATATTTTGTATGTTCACAGCCAAAGAAGGCTGGACTATACACCCAACAACCGGAGCGTATTACCAGCTGAACACACAGTCGGCTCTGACGTGGTCTCAGGCTGAAGAAAGCTGCAAACAGCAGGGTGCTTCCCTGCTCAGCATCACCGATCCTCACCAGCAGGCTTACGTCACCGGTAAGGTGACACTGACTGTAATGAAAGATGTGATAAAGAGAGGATTTGGGCACATACACTAATGATGTGCTATTTGTTTTTCCATTAATGGATTTGATTTATAATAGCTCTCTTCATTGAGAAGATTATTTTTTGACATTCTTAGCATTACTTGCATTGATATCTGAATGTTGGCAAGGAAACTATTGTGTTGTCAAAATAGTTAGGAACTTTGAGCCTTACTAGCAATTAATGACATAGGGACAGACTAATTATTGTGTCATTTTTGTTTACCATTACCCCAAACAGCACTACTAGGTACAGGGGGCAATAAGCTTTGGACTGGGCTGATCCTGGATCCAGAACATGGCTGGATATGGTCCAATGGGAGGCCTTACCGCTACCTGAAATGGGACTCAGGTAGTTTTTTCCTTTTTTCCAATTCTGTTATGTTAAAGTGGTGATATATCAAAACATATTAGAAGAAAAATATTTATTTAAAAAAGTAGAATCCAGTGTAGTACAATCTGTACAAAAACTGGAAAAGCAAAGATGACACTTTGGGGTTTTACGGGGTGTTATGTGCAAGAATATAACAGACAAATCTGGGAGCTGATATGAGGCTGTTTGCAAAACCAACAATGACAAGTATAACCATTATCTTCTTCAAGGACATCCACTTCCTAATCCGGGACACAACTGTGTAATTGTTGATCCTGCTGTACAGTACTCCTGGCAAACTTCACCTTGCAGCAAGAAACTTGGGTACATCTGCTACAGTGAAGTAGCCGAAACACTGCCTGCAGAAGGTAAAGAAAAAGGTGTATTCTATTCGACTGTACACATCCCCTCAGAACAGTATAGCTACACTGTAAACTGTATCTGTCACTCAGCCCGTATTTCTTTGTTCTTTTCATGATCAGCTGGTGTGACAGGATTTTGTTCAAGACCTTGGATTCCCTACAATGGACACTGCTTCCACCTTAATCATACTCAGAAAACATGGTCTGATGCTCAGAGAGAGTGTCGTAATGAAGGCGGGGACCTGGTCAGCATCAGAAATGTGGAGGAACAAAGCTTCATCATCGCTCAACTCGGATACGGTACGTCAAAATAAAAAGAATTAAAAAAAACACCTAAGAGAATGTACAATCAACAATCATTCATTGTCATGTGCTGAGATGAAGATGACAGATCCTCACACATTTTTTTTTCATGATCAGTTCAGTTATAGAATATGGTCTAAACAGCTGCCTTCCCAATAAATGCAGCAAATGCTAATGGTGCTAACAGCACAAACAGCAACAGTGCTGACAGAGCTAACAGTGTTGACTTGAGGGTGAACAGGGGGTTGGGTGGCCAGGCAGCGCGAATAAGGCGAATGACGCAACGTGAATGAGGTGAATACGTGAAGTTCGCCTCATTTGCATGACGCTTTGTCGCGAAAGCCTATCAGCGTTGAGATTCTCCTCCTGTCATCCCTGACATCCTGACACTGTTGAATCAGAACGAGAGGAAAAAATGATTGTGCTGTAGGTGGGCACCCAGAGCTCTACAATACCTCATATTTGTACAGAGGACGAAACTATGTGTATAAATTTTTTGATTAAGTTAATTGCAAATAGTTTACGGAAAGATCATTTCTATTATCCATCTCTGCAGCAACCACTGATGAGCTTTGGATTGGACTGAATGACAGAAAGACAGAGGGGCTGTTTGACTGGATTGACCACTCTACTGTCAGTTTCACTAGCTGGGAATTCGGGAAACCTGCTGCCTCCATTGATATAAGGGACTGTGTTCTCATTAGGGGAGAGGTAAGAAACAGCATGTGGGTGTGGTGCGCATATCACCTTTGTGTTTATCCACATAACATTCACTTGAGAAAGCGGCATCTAATCATGCTCTTTAATGCGATTTATCAGGCAGCGGAAAAGCTATAATTTTGCAGCTATATGTCACAGTGAACTTAATTGTACATGTGTTAAATTACATTGTCAACTGTATATGTCTGTATCTACAGTATTATGTGAAATTTGTATAGTTTTAAGACTTTGGTGAGTTTATTGACATTTGATTTACCTGTGCATTGACTGTAGTATCTTCCAGTACCTGCAGTCTCCACGTAAACATTTAACGGTACTTTGTTGCAGAATGGGAACTGGGCTGACCGTGTGTGTGAGGAAAAACATGGCTCCCTTTGTATGAAGATGAGTTCCTCTAAACCCACTGGAGATGAAGTGCAGCAGGATGTAGGCTGCAAAACTGTATGTTAAGTTTATTTATTTTTTCATCTATTTAAAAACTGTCAACCTTTGTTCATGAAATGATCACTAAAGTTGAACTTTGGTGTAGTGCCTGAACTTCAACTTAACTCTGTAATCTCCCAAAGCTCAACAGATCTTTTTAGCCTTTTTTTTTTGCGTTTTGGTTGTTTCTAGCACAGCAAAGATCAGATAAACTCCCAATACTTTACCTGCATAGCTCCACAAAATGTGCAATACGACAAGACAGAAAAATAAAGTGCTTTTCAACCAAGACCAAAACAAACAGCTAAAAGGCAACTGAATATTACACTTACATTTACAGGTGGACAGAAACCCAGCTTCAAATGAATGCTAATGTTCCTACTTACTATGTTATATATTATATATATATATAATAATAATAATAATATGTAGGGGCTGTGTGTGTTTTAGCATGATGTAGAGTTGCCCAAGTGGTCGAAAAGGTTTCTTTTAAAATCCATAACTTTATAATACTTTATACTGCTTTTATGCCAAGTTTAAATGTATAATGTTTGTGGTTGTAGTGATTATAGAATCTTTTTTTTTTCTGATATACATAGGTTTGAACATTTATTGATAAATTAGACAGCCATGGTAAAAGTTGGCGGGGTGTGTTGCTCTTTGCTTTTTCCCCCTCTAAAAATACTACATAAATTATGAAATATCATGTGGTCATTAAATGATCTTTCTTCACTTTTTCTAGGGGTGGAAAAGACATGGCTCTTACTGCTACTTCATAGGGATACAGACCAAAACCTTTGATGAAGCCAAAGATGACTGCAAGAGCTCAGAGTCTTACTTAGCTGATGTTTCAAATGGGTAAGAACATATATTTTAGAACATATAAGTGTTTTGAGCAACACTACATTTCATGAGCCCAAATACATTGACATTTACGGACAGAAACGGAAAAAGAGATCCCACGCTCCTAATTGTGTAAATATTTCCAGGGTGGACAATGCCTTCCTTATCAGCTTGGTGGGGTTGAGACCAGAGAAATACTTCTGGTTAGGCCTCTCGAATCAGAAGAACATTGATCAATTTGTGTGGACAAACAGAGATTCAGTGAGGTTTACTCACTGGAACGCTGAAATGCCAGGTATGGAGAAAAGTTCAACTCCATCTGTAAGATTTGTCCAAAAGTGGCATCACAATTGACTTTTCACCATTTCTCCCTCGACAATGCAAGGTCACCGACAGGGCTGTGTTGCCATGACAACTGGTGTTTTTGCTGGCCTCTGGGATCTGCTGCCTTGCACCAACAAGGAGAAATACATCTGCAAACACCTGGCAGAGGGGGCCGTTTTAACTCCTGCACCACCCAGTCTTCCCCCTACCACCACGTGTGTAGACGGCTGGAATAAAATTGGATTAAGACAATACTGCTTTAAGGTGAGCCATGTCTGTAAAAAAAAGTTTTTTGTTTTGAGTTAGGCTTCAGTCTTGGGCAGTATAACAAGATTATCGTTTAAATGACATTGATTGGCCACGATAATTGTCTCCACTATAGGAAAAAGATATTGAATTATGCAACGGCAGTCAGAGATTTTGCGCTATATTCAGTCTCTGTCTTCCATTTTTTATCTTGCTTTTTCTGTGCTTCACCACATTGTTAAAAAAAGTAACAAAATGCTAGCTTCAATCTAATGTAATTACAAAGCCTGATTGGTGTCTTGTTGGTTGTTTTTTGTATTTTATAGATACATTGGCCTTCTCCAAAAATCCCAAATAGCCCACAAAGAAATACATCTGTTATTTTCAGAGAGATAGCACTGTTTTTGTGTGTAGAGCAGGGGGAACTAATAGGGGGAAGGCGGTCCGGACCTGGACCTGCAACCGATAGATAATTGAGAATCATTACATTTTGGTACACTTTACGGCACTCGTTCAGCGGCCCAGGAAACACACCGACCAATTGCATGCGTTGTAAATCGCATCACGTAATCCTACTCACCCAGTGAAATATGGGTATTCTGATGAGCATCGCGGCTTGAGTGAGATACAGACAGATGGGGGAGACTGGACGAGAGGCCACACAGTCGGAATGTAGGTTAGTCAGAGAAGTTATGTATTTAACATGGAAAAGTGGACGAGACCAGAGCCTTTAACCAACTATGGACAGACTCTTATATGTAAGGATATAAGGATAATTCAGTTACAGTATATTCATTCATTCAGTTTTTCAAAAGCTTAATGTAATGTTTTTTTAATTTTTAAATGCAGCCCTTATTGTAATTGAAATGAGAGAAGAACACGTATTTATTATTAGAGTATTTATTATTTATAATTCATCCCGACGATAAATATTGTTGAGATATTATTCAATTGAGCTTTCTGAATTTTATTTGACAGTCAGTTGTTGACTACATACAGACGTTAATACAGCTGCTAGGCTACTTGAGTAATTATGGCACAAAATCATAGCAGTTAGACATTATTGCGATGTTCCGGTTCTTTGCGTGAAGATTTTTTCTCCAAATGGCCCTTGTTGAACATTAATTGAATACCCCTGGTGTGGCGGGTGTGTGTGTGTGTGTGTGTGTGTGTGTGTGTGTGTGTGTGTGTGTGTAAGAGCGGCACTGTGACTTATAAAGGCACACATACAAAGAATGCAAAGACATTAAAATACAGTTTGCTTGTTGAAAGTCACACTACCAAATCATGTTGAACCTCTTTGTCTTCTGGTCAAGCTGTTTATACAATCATCCTTAACAAAGAGGACCTGGTATGAGGCCAGAGATTACTGCAAGGCCATTGGAGGAGACCTGGCCAGCATCCACAGTGCTGAAGAGCTACGACAGCAGGCAGTCCGGTACAGTATACCTGGTCACATAACAAAATTAAGAAAATACAAAACTGAGTTGCAGCAGAAGATGAAGGTTGGCCAGCAGAGCATGAGACAGGGCTTCAACAGGTTTTACATATATCATCAATACAACAACCATATAATGTAATCGTTGTCCATCATAGCTCTGCAAATGTCTGGATTGGGCTAAGTGCTCCTGACTCAGTCACCGGTTATGTATGGAGCGATGGATCCCCAGTGAGTTAACGGTTTTCTACTAAATAAAACTTGGAATGAGTTAGCATTTTTGTACTTCCTGTTCCCTCGTTCCAAAGTCAATGTTTTTTTTTTAGAATGGGATTTGGTTAGATTGCTGAAATAAGTTCTGTGGTTAACACAAGCTTAAGATATTTAACATTTTGTCCTACGATATAAAATACGTCAAAACTTGAAGCTCTTACTTCTCTTAAAAAAGGCATGTGCGAACAAAAATGTGTAAGTATCTTATACTTACCTGTGTTTGCCACAGAGCAACATTTTTTAAATCCAATGCAAAAATCCTATTGGCTCTTTGTCGAGGGAATCAGTGCAATGCTAACTACAAAAATACAACATCCCTGTAGCTCTTTATAAAATTATAAATACAAATGTTTGTTCACAGCTGCAGTTCCAACACTGGGAAGATGGAGAGCCAAACAATAAAAACAATGTAGAATCTTGCACCGAATTCAAGATGTCTGAGTGGCGGAGCAGTGGGTCTTGGAACGATGTGCACTGTGAAACATACCACCATTGGCTGTGCCAGATTCGTGCAGGTAAAATGAGGGAATGAAAACTCTTCATTCTCTGTTAAGTTTTTTAAGACCATGTCACTGTTTTGTAACTTTTGTTGAAGGTTAATCATGCAAGCTTGACCTTCCAACAATATCTTCCTCAAATGTATTTAGGTCAGCGCTGTCTACTATCACTCCAGAGCTCATTTGAGTATCATTTCACATTATTTATTTCCTTACAGGAGTGACTCCAAATCCGCCTCCAGACCCTGTCACTCCTGGTAAGTGGGCCATTTTTTCAATGCAACCACATAGAAAACATAAGAAATACTCTTTTAGACCAAACCTTATTTGCTATTGTATGCGTCAAATTTGCTGCTGCTGTTACTTCTCTGTGGGTTAATCCTCCCTTAATATTTGCGTCTACACATCTTTACATTTTAACATCAAACTTCATACTCCAAGAACACGCACACAGCCATGCTAGCGGCTGTGAGGCTGTACTAAATACTAACATCAGAATGCAAACATGTCATGAGAACATGAAGATCTGCAGCTAATTTCATGGTAAGCCTAATAGTTGCTGAGATATTTTACTCAAAGCCACAATGGTGAGCCTCATGGTGGTACAAGAGGAAATGTCTGGAGATCCCCAAAGTCAATAGGATACATCAACTGGAAGGTTTGTTACAATCCACAAAGTAGAAACAGAGATATTTCACTGGACAAGTGAAAACGTTGACCTGCCGGTGGCATTGGATGACCAAAGTCAATTCAAACTTTGGGAACCATGAATGTCTTTTCAATCCATAGAGCCATGCTGCTTGCATGGCCAGAAAGCAACAGAAATCTGAACCTGCATATGTACTGTATTACATTACATATTTCTGACATGTTTTCAGACCACAATAAGACCTCAGACGGGTGGCTAGAATGGAATGGGGCTCAGTATTATTTGAACAGTAACTCGATGGCCATGGAAGAAGCTCGTGGCTTCTGCCGACGGAGGCATAGTGACTTGGTAGTTATCAACAGTGAAGCTGAAAGTGTCTTTTTATGGAAACAGGTGAGGAGTGACATTTATTCTTCATTACCGACATTTCTCATTGGCCATGGCATTTAAGCTCAGAACATACTATAATGTAGGTACTGCTCCACCGTCTGTTTGTGTGCAGGTGTCCAAAGGTTATGGGTCTTACTGGCTAGGCTTGAACGTAGATCTTGATAAAACATATGGGTGAGTATCACTTAATTATTAATTAATGGATTAAATAAAATGAGAAAATTGAATAAAAATATAAAACTATGGGACATGTAGAATATGTTCATAATGGGTTGTGCTGTATGTAATGTAGGAACATTTTTAAATAGGCCTCGTTAAGGGAACAGAACACATTCACGGTTCGGTTTATACGTTGGTTTTTGGGTCACTGTTCGGAAAGTTTTTGGTACAATAGGAAAAACAAAGAACATAAGCATAAAAAACATTTTATTTAATATATTTTGAAAATTCAACAGTTGCTCATTGGCCATAATAATTACTTTAGCAGTTAAGGCACTCACTGGGATATTGTAAATAAAAAATAATAATAATGTAATGTAAATGTCACTCATTGTCCCCCGGTAACAAATAAAGTATTTCTGATTCTGATTCTGTAATAATCCATCATAAGATTCAGACCTGTTGATAATTAATTTACTGGGCTGTAGCTTATGCTCGTTCATCCAGAATAGACACAACAGACTGACTAAAATGCACGTATAACATATACCATATGCTTTAATTCTGTATTCTCTACAATCGAGTGTGGTAGCATATACGCAGTGATAAACACTCTATAGCATTGGTTACAAAGGCACAAGATGAACCTGCAGTAGGAGGCCGTCTGGACGCTGTCGAGAGAAGAACTCGCCATCCAATCCGTTTTTGTTTTGTTTTGATAATTGACACATTCAGGTGTAAATTAAATGTTTTAAGTGTAAACCTGCAGTCCCCCAGATAGTCCTGTGGGTTTGCCATTATCTGCCAACCTCTTTCCCATCACACATACTCAAAATAAGAATCAAAGTAGCTATCAATGCAGCTTTACTTATAAAGCAGCTAAATTATTTCTTTAAACTAAATCTGGTGGATTTTACTGCCTGGAATTTAAAAAAAAGGCTTATTCTAGATTTTTCAATGTAAGAATTTATAATACAAAAAAAATAAAATGCAAGATTGACAAAATGCATAGTATATTTGCTGGAATAAGGATCGTGCCACGTGGTTTGCCCCACTCTTCCTTACTGTTTAAAATGTAATTTACCTTTCTTTTAGTGTCTGCTTTAACAATCATGGAAAACGAGATGCAAATTATGAAGCGCTGACTCAAGAGCACCTGCCCGTAATCCATAACATAGAATGTCTGACACCTGGATATTGTAAATGTCATAATGCCGGACGATAATATTGCTGGTCTGTAACATTGTTTTTGACGGAAAAACAACATGAAAAAGAAAGTAAGAGTGTGCCATGGATGTGTCTTTTACATTTTTACTGATTTTATTGTGTTCCAAAAAGTTGGATGGATGGTTCTTCCGTGGTGTTTCAAAGGTGGGATGAAAATCAACCTTTTTTCCAACGCAATGATGAGAATTGTGCTGTCATGACTGCATATACGGGTGAGTAACTTAAAACTAACTAATCTTCACGAGCATACTTTCATATAATGAATTTAATACAGAACTAATCTGAGATTTGATTTTAAATGAAAGTGTTTTTTCCCCTAATCTACTTTTTTATATTTTGGATTGATTTACAGGGTTCTGGCATGTCTATAATTGTGGATCTGAGCACAGGATCATTTGTAAACGTAGTGGCTCACCACATGCCAACGCCACTGTAGCACCAACAGTTCTTCCAACAGGTGGCTGTCCACAAAACTGGAAAAAATTTGACTCAAAGGTCAGAGGTCACTTGTATTTTTTATAGTTGGCAGACTGGGGATACAACTGATGTTGATTCCCTCGATCTGACAAAGCATTGATCTATTTGTGGATAAAACAATAAGCTGCTCTTTTGAGATATCACACAGAGCTGTTTATTTTTCCAATACAGTGTTACAGCATAATCAATAACCAGAATGAGACGTGGCATGGAGCGAAGGCACAATGCAAAGCAATGGGAGGAAATCTGGCTTCAATTGTGTCGAGAGAAGTGCAAGGTTTGGTTTATGTTTTTTTATATATTTTCCAGAAAATTATGAATCCTGAAAGTGAATGACAGCAGGCAAATAAGTATTGAACATTTTTCAATTCAGAATTGAGGTGTCATCTGATCGCTCTTCTGATCATCCTTTATAGAGACCACAGGTCCTGAACAAGACAAGGTCAAAGAGGACCTAGAGGAAGTACAATGATCACACTTCTATATTAATTCTGTTAACAACGAATATTGATCAGAGCACCCTTAGATTTAACCCGTTTTGGTTATATCGTTGGAGCTGGGAGGCTTGTTAGGCACAGCACCGCTGCATGCAAGGCACTCAGTGTAGAAAGTTTTAAAACGATGAAGTGACATATGTTATGTCCATGTTAAAGAAGTGTGACCCTGACACACAAAACAAACTTCATAGTAGGCGTCATCTTGGATTACGGCCATCGCAATCTTGACTATTTGCAACCAGTGACCGATAGTGACCATATTTGAACTGCGGATGAGTGACTGGTAGCGATCTGTGAATCACAAGGTAGCCCACCCTAAAGCATACCGTGCTTTATGGTTTAAATTCAATCTAAATGGGACCGTAATTTACAAAATGGCCATCATGCTGTATTAAGGAAGACTTGAAACTAGCAATTAAGAACATAAACTCATGTTTACAATGTTTACTGAGGTAATAAATCAAGTGACAAGTAGAGTCATTTTTTCATAGACTTCCATACAATCTGACTTGTATTTGCAACCTGAGGAGTCGCCCCCGGAAACACTTCCGCATTTGCTTCACTCTTCAGAAACGCAAAGTCTACATCTAATATCCAACTAAACAAATACTGTTCATGAACATTATGTTTTGCACCTGTGTGACAAGAATTAACTAGTCAGTAAGAAACAATACAAGCTACGCTGTCATTTCTGCTTTCTTTTGTTGTTGTTAAAGTAGACCAACACACTGATCAAGAGCTTTGTAGAAATATTTTGTTCATTTGTATTTAGTAATTATTTATTTTAACTGGGGAACAAAAAATGGTTAAATGATCTGATCAATATGTTTTTCAGTGTTTTTGATTACTAAATTGGCTGAGGCACCTGCCACAAGCCTCTGGATTGGTTTGTATAATAGACAAGGCAGACAATTTCTCTGGACTGATGGCCGACCAATGCGATACAGCAATTGGGGAAATGATGTAAGTGATTTAGTTTTTTTAAATCATAATGATACTACTATAATGAACTACAAATCCTTTTTTAAATCACCGTTTTTCCTGAAAATGTGACTCTCTCTCTATAGTTGCCGATTCGCCTTCGTCCAATGAGACCTATGGGGTACCCTGCTGGGGTATAGTATGCTATGTAGTAATGTCAACCAATGAGCAAGCTAGAGTGTGAATGAAGAGAGGGAGCGGCATTAGCAAAAACAAAGCAGTGAATCAGAAAAATGTAATGTTATTTTCTGACTGTTTCACGGGGATTATGTTCTAAAGCACAAATACATTTAAAAAAAATTCACATCTCCTCACAACTGCACTCCGCATCAGCAAACATTGAAAAACATAAAATCACAATGTAACAACCCGCTGCTTTGTATCCTACCATTGACTATATATAAGAAGTGGATGTAGCCACTGTGACGTCACTCAGGTTGATGGACTATGGTTTTGAAGCCTTGAGTGCGGCATTTTGGCCGTCGACATCTTGGTTGTTGTTTTTTTTGCAACCCCGAAGTACCTGAAGTACAACTGAACACTGAAAAAGAGATTTTTAGATGACCAAAATGTTAAAATCAACTTTCATGAACTGCAGACTTATTGTGAAAGGGTTACAGTTGAAATGGTATGTTCACATTGCGAGCGTCAAAGCCAACAAAGTGGCCAGTGTGGCCAGCTACATTGTCATCGAGTCACCGTTGAAGTGTTGCTCAAGCGCCCGTTGATTATAGTTATGTCATCAAATAAGACTGGGAACTGGCTAACGGCATTTCTTAAATGGAATGGAACAGGGTGAAACAAAAACATATAATCGGCTGGCGCTTCAGGATGGTCATTGGAGTGGTGAAAAAAATGTAGACCAGCTCAACTTGGATTTGGAGCTTCATGTCACAGGCTTCCATTGAAAATGACTCATAGTGTGGACACAGCATTAGACGAAAACCCCGGACAACGCTGTGGTAGCGGCCCGTCAATCACAAAGTAGCCACGCCCCAAAGCATACCCTGCTATATCTTCTGTAAACTGAGGTTATGCCTCATCTGCATTGTTTGTAATACATTTTTGGGTGTATTGATTAATATTTCTGAAACCTTGATTTTCCATTCCAGTGGAATCATAGGAGGTGGCAGTCTATGTATGACATAGATCGTGAGATGGATTATGAAAGGTTTCATATGATGCAACATGGAGAGGTAATACAACTTCACTTGTCTTCACCTCGATTATTGGTTATTTTGTAAAAATATTTATGCATGTCTAATTAAATGAAATTAATATTTAAATCAAGAATGTAGAGGGAAAAGTACAGCATACTGTATAGAAAGTATTGGGTGTCCTGCCATCTCATTGGTTTTGCTCATGGTGGCGATTAACAGTTACATTAGTGCTGCTTCGTGACTCATCATATTTTGCAAATTAGTAATTTTTGTTTTATGGTGAACATGCTCTGAGTCCCCTGGACCTTACCATAGATTACTCTTTACCCAATCAACGCTGTGTTTCACCAGAAAGCATGTGCTGTGATGACTCTCAATCCCACCATTGGTCTTGGGAAATGGATAAAAAGGTCCTGCAATGACACCAATGGATATATCTGTCTTCAAAATGTTGGTGAGCATATCCTCCGCCGTTTCTCTTGAATGCATTTCCTATGGCCTAGAATGATTCATATTATTATATTTCTTTTATCAGATATTCTATATATTCTGTATTTCGCAATTGCAGTGGTGGGCCGTCAGGGCCAGCAAAGCCTTTTCTGCTTTGTCTGTCTCTGCTTTATAATAATTATTTTTCATAAATAGACTACCTGTATTATAAATATTTTCCCCTTAGCTTATTATCTCATTGCACAGCTACTGTCTTCTTCAGTTGCTTTACTTCCAGCGCAGCTTGTTTTAAGCAGAGCTTTTATCCAATTTTTCACCCCTACGCTGTCTCTAAGTAAAAAGATCTGCCCGGAGGCCTTCAGAATTACAAGTGAATCCCTTTGCAGTTTAAGTAAATGGAGACGATATTGTTGATGGTCATAGTCTTCAACCAATCAGATCTTTACTTTGACATGTTGGGCGTATTCTTTGACATGTCAGAGCCTTTCCAGCTTGGTCAGTGGGCTAGCGTGACATGTTGGCCGGTGACAATCCCAATATCTACTGCCTCTGTCGAGCGGACATTTTCAGCCCTCAAACGCATTAAAACGTATTCAAGAAATATAACTGGGAGACTCGACTGTCTTCACTGGCGTCCATGAATCGAGAAAGACCTTTTGCTGGAACGGAAACGCATTGATGTTCTGTACAACCGCGGTATTGAACTCTTTATTAACAAAGAATGAGGTTATTAGGAGGTACTTCAACTGTAGTGGGACAGCACTGAAGGCCCAGGTATAAAATACACGGCCGCCACTGCCCAATTGACAAAACACCATCAGCCAAGCATCAACTCACAAGCATCACATGCTTGTGACTAAGAGACTGGTGGTGGATTTTAGAACAAATAGTTGTCGGTGATAAAAACACAAGAGATAATAAGGTATAATTCAGGACCCACTTGGTCATCAATAACAATTTTAATGCAGGCCTGTTCAAACACGGTATTATTAATGGAAAATAATAACTGTACACTACAGGATCTCTACAACAGAGCCACTGAGTTTAAAGAAAAATGAAAAAACTAAATGCGTCTATCTTTTCACCCTAAACAGATCCCTCTTTCCCAGAAACCCCTGAACCGACAATGACCGACTATGTCAAAATATTGAATGACTCCATCAAGCTTGTTTCTCAACAAATGAACTGGGATGCAGCCAAAAAGCACTGCGAAAGTGATGGTGCCAAACTGGCTAGCCTGCGAAACCAGTGGTCACAGACCTATGCTGAGCAGCTGGCTTTGAACGTCATCAAAGGTCCTGTGTGGATTGGAATGAACAAAATGGAGGTACAGGACAGAAAGCCCCTCAAACTGAAGATCCTCAAAATGATGATGTGTATTTTTTTTTTCCAAATATAAATATTTATAACAAATAGTCAACTCAATTTATATTATTGATGGCTTTAATGAAGCTAAATGTGTTCGACACGTTTGTCCATGATGTAGCATACAATCCTGATAAAGCAGCATTGATGTACTTGAGTTTTCAGATTAGAAAACATTTAACATACTTTTCAGTGTTGGAGACCAGCTTATTGTAAGAAAGGGGAAGAAGTTCCCAATTTACTTTAGAAATTACAAAGATTACAGATTTCGTTGAAAAAGATAAAGTATATTATGCTGAATGCAGTTTGATCAATCTTTGCTTTCAGACTGGCGGATATTTCAGATATATTGATGGCTGGCGCCTCACCACCACCTATTGGGGTAGACGGGAACCAACCACGTACTACTCTTGTGTGTTTGTGGATGTAGACGGAAAATGGAAGACTGCTGACTGCAATCGGAACATGACCAGTATTTGCATGAAGTCTACAGGTAAGGATCATGTATATTTTAATACATTCTTATTAGGACGCATTCCTGAATCTTACCCTGTAATGTCGACATACATCCTGCCTTTACCTGTTTGGTTACATGGTTACAATCGTTATCATTGTATTCGATTTGATTGAATTGTGTTTGAAAGCATGCACTATACAGTAGTTAGTTGGTTTAACTGGCGTGAATGTATCTCTCATTCACAGATGTGCCACCAACAGAGTCAAGTGCTTTTCAAGGATTTTGCCCCGACGACCCGGAAACATCAAGATACTCACGCAACAGAAACAGCTGGCAACCATTTAGGGGTTATTGTTACCTCTTTATCACAGAAAGGACGCAGTGGGCAGATGCATCTGCTAACTGTCTAAAACATGGTAAGCACTTTCTATGGATGGACCAATACGGATTCTTAATAACTCAGCTGTGTTTAGCTTAAACTAAACACCTACTGTTTTTTTGTTTGTGAAGGTGGAAATCTTCTCAGCATTGAAGATCCTTCTGAGCAAGCATTCATTCAAAGCAATATTTTATCATTTCAAGACATCCAATCCTCATTCTGGATCGGCTTGTACAAAACTCACAAAGGTACAGTCACATTTATCTTTCATAAAAACAAACATTAAACTACATTTTGACACGAAGAAGGAAAATGATCTATATCTGAAACAAAGAAGTTACAAAATGACAGTAGCTTAATCATTTATGCCTGCTAAGAAGAGAACTGAAACTACGATTGTCAACAATAAGTGAAGAAAGAATATATACATCAATATCTTTATTTCAAATATGGATGTGTAATGTTAAAGGCATCGCTCATAGTGCCAAACGCAAGAGGAGTTTTCACCAAGCTCTGCAGTTGCCCTCAGCTCAACAGAGTTTTAGCATCTTTCGGCTTCTTTTGATTTTATGGCCCCATTGCATCTTTAATTGACCTCAATTCCAGCTGTTTTCAGCAAAAAGGCGCTGATAAACCTGGTTGTGAACATAGTTCAGCAATAAAGGAATACTTCACCCTTGAAATGACAGTTGTATATCAATCACTTACCACGTTTACCTTGAAGAAAAGTTTTTCTCGCATATCTCCACAGTGAGAATCTGAAAACGGAGTGAATCCTTGATGAATTAAAGTAAATGGAGGCCAGGTTTAACAACAACAAAACTATATCAAAACATCTGTTTAATAACTAATTTACCCAGTCGTATGATCAGTCAACCCGTTCTCTTTCCCGACTCGTCACACACTGGCACTGGGTAGCCCAGCGCAATAAACTATGATGCTCCTTGAAGTGAACACATGGAAAACGTTGTGAATTTAAACAGAAAGACTTAAATTGGTTCAGGAAAAGATCATGATTTGGGTTTAATAAAAATGTGGTAAACATGTTGGTTTCACAGGGTGAAAGTCCTGTGTTGGCATAATGCATGTGTTTGGGAAGTACGGAGCATACAACTGGATAAATGAGACTTGGATAATACTACAGGAGTAGTGTGAGAGTTTGTTATACTCTGATATAGTTTTACTGTGAACCTGACCTTCAGTTACTTCAATTCATCAAGGATTTACTCTGTTTTCGTGCGTTTTTGGATTCTTTGCTCACTGCGGAAGCATGCGAGAAAAATAACTTTTTCTTCAATACTTGAAGGTCACATGTGAGTAATTGATACACAAATGGACATTTTAAGGTTGACGTATTCCTTCAAGCAGCTCAAAAGTAATGTTTCCCTGAGTCAAAACAGGGCTAAAAGGAGTCTGAACGTTTTGTTTGGCATTCTTCAGGTCGATAGAAACACATCTACAAATGCTAATGTTGCTCTGCGTTTGCTGATAGACAACTGTCTGCTAAAGTGTTTCCTCAAAACAACTTTATTGTGGCTTTGGGGTCAGTACACAATCAACACAATATGGGGAATGTTAGGTTATACAAGCACATTTGTAAAACTTAAATGTTGCAAAATCTTGTTTCCATTCACATTGAAAAAACAGATATTAAGTAACAAATTCAAGAAAAGCTTTATCTGTTAAAAAAAAGAAGTAAATACTGGATTTCTATTTGTCCCCAGGCCTCTGGCAGTGGTTGGATAAAGCTACCATGGACTACACTAACTGGAATTACGATGAACCATCTGACAGCAGTTATGGAACCATTCAAACTGCAAATGCGAAATGGTCGACAGCGAACGGGCGGTATGAACGAGGATACGTTTGCAAAACATCTAAAAGTGAGATCATCATGCTGTTTGAATTAAAGTAACAGGAATGTGGAACATATAGTGACAAATCAAAAATACATTCATGAATTGATATTTAGAGTATAATGTAATGATACATGATTTTGTTCATGTTTGGTATCTTTCTAGCATTACGAAGCGCACCACAGACAACTGGTAAGTTACATCTCTATATTCTTTATATTTCTCTAATAATAATTATAAATTTGTTCTTCTGGCTCATCCTCTACGTGTTGAATCTGTACAGTAACTCCTTCAGTGGAACCTCAAACCCGTGGCCACAGTATTTTGGCAGTTGTGCTGGTCAGTACAGTGATTGCCATAGGAACAGGCATCACCGTGTTTCTCTTCAAGAAGTCTAGACGCCGCTTATCGATCCCCAAGAAGTTATCTACCTTTGACAACCCACTCTTCTTCAACAACGAGCGGTTCGACACCAATAAACTGGTAGAAAATGCAGAGGAGGAGAATCCTGGGCCTGTTACAGCCATGTGATGTTTCAGCAGAATCTATTTGATTGAATTCAGTGAAGCTTTACTCAGCTTAAACAGTTAATGTTTTTTATTAGCATTTTGTAGAGTATTTTAGCCCACCGCTGACATGAATATTGTACTTTTATATCCTTTACATTTATCTGCTGGCTGTGGTTACTGATCATTCTTCAGGGTTTTCACATGTAAAATAAACATTAAACTTTGATTAAATCTGTTGAATTCATGATATATTACTTTTTAAAAGAGAAAAGCTATGTTTACTGAGAGCAAATAAAATAACCAGGAGGAACAGCATAAGGACAACACTATTAGAGGGAGTGGACACATCTAAACCTACCAAGAGGCTGCTAGTAAATGGCGATGTTATTGTGTAGTCGCAGTTAAAACAGTTATTCAGTTTTGTTCTTGATGTCCAGAACACGCAAGACAAGCTCAAAACAGCTTAAAGACAAAATACAAAGTAGGCAACTATCTTCACTACTCACAAGCAACCAACAGACCTTCTGCACACGTGCTCCTCGTGCACAGGTCACGCACAGTCAACAGGTGGCTGGAACAAACAATTAATGCAAAAGAGTGAGAAATTATCAAACTATCCAAAACACGACAGACTGTCCCTGCGACAGTGTCTGCATATGAGGGGCAGTTAAAACACAACCGCAACTTGGCCCAAGCTGCACAGCACGTAACAGAACATCAACACAGCAGTTTGGTTCATTCACAGTCAGCCACCGAGACATTTAAGAAAACCCAGCGAGCAAGAAGCATTGAAATATCAGTGACAGACAGACAGGCAGATGTTTTAACTGACTCGCGTTAATTGACGACGGAGTCCATCCCTGTTTAGTTTAGCATTAAATACGTTGTTCACTTACTATCGTTTGTTATTCTTCACAACTCACCTCAGAGTTTCTTTTTCCAGAGACTTAGCGTTATCCGTTTTCGCAGTGGCGTGACAGCATGTTAATGTTTGTCACAAATATTTTTAAATATCAAAGGAGGCATTGCCAACCTCACCTGTGATCACTTCAGTGGCAGACTGCTCAGAGTGCATTCCCATCTTGGTCCACCCTAACCCCAACCCAGTGAGTGTTTAACACGCACTCAAGTTCTGTTGTGCTACTGAAGTACAATTCTAAGGTACTTGTACTTTAGATGAGTATTTCCATTTTCTGCTACTTTATACTTCAACTCTACTACATTTAAGAGCGAAAGGTTATAGCCTACTTTTTATACATTACATTTATTTGATCTAACTTTAATTTAGTAATTACTTTCCAGATTCAGATTATTAATATAAAACTCATCAATAAAATAAATGATGTACCATTATAGATTAATTAAGACTGTATATATCGACATGGGGAACTTCCCAAGCTAATCAGCAGTAGCTTATATCAAGTAACACAAATTAGCCACACTTTAACCAGCTGCGACATTAAAGTGGTGTATGCGACACATTAATTCATCAAGCAGCTTTCATGTCAAGGACAAATCCATGGATCTGGAGAGTAATATGTGAGGAAGTGGCTGGAGTGAATCTCCAAAATAAAATGTCAATTAACAGATTCTTTGTTGTACATTTTAATGATTTTAGAATGCATATTTGCCAAAATGAACTCCTGAAAGCTGTACAAAACAAAAATAACCAAAACAAATCTTTTTGAAAGGACCAGAGTCATCTCAGTCTCGTCAACTCAAAGCAAACATATACAGTAGGTCAAGTACCAACCAGTGCAACAGGCTCTCTGGTTCTCCTCACATTTAGCCAACCTAACAAGGCAATTATGAAGTATGTACAAATGCATAGAGATTGTATTCAAGCAATATATTTCATCACAAGAAGATGCATAGAGTATCCAGCATAAAGCACAGGTCAGTGTCACCAAAAGATTTTCCATGCTTCCCGACAGAGCAAATGCAAGTCAATAGATACGCTTGAACACCATTTAGAAAAGTAGGAAGCAAAGTAGGACTTCCCTTTACGTTTGTGTAGAAAAATAGTTTCCTTACCGATGTTTAAAATAAACTGTTGGCTTTTTGAGATGCACCGATTTGTGTAACTTTGTAAAAACAAAGTAATATAATAATCATAATATGCATTAATTGTACAGAAGCTGAGAACAGCTGTTGTCAACTATTTTATTTTATCTCGAGATCACATGTTAATTATTTCATTGTGTCGGGAATACAGAGAACTGTTTTCAAACTAATGATTATTTTTGTTATCAATAAATCTACCGATTACTTTGTTGCTTAATCAATTCACCATTTAGTGTCGAAAACAAACAAACAATTTCTCAGGTTACAAGGTCACATCTTCAAATGCTTGTTTTCAAATCTTACATTTCATCCTACAGATAATGTTTGGTTATTTTTGCTAAGAAAAGTTCTGATTGAATGATGAATAAGTTATTTAGATAATTATTCAACTGAAATTGACTAATTGTTGAAACTTTACACAGGATAATTTTTTGGCTTTCTTAAGAAAAAAAAAAGTTCTGGGAGATATCACGAGAAAAGGACTTTTGGACTTTCTCAAAATACACACTCCAGTTGCCAGTTGAGGTACACCGAGCAAAAACGAATGCAATCTAATACAAACAGTCCTGCAATAAAGCCTACCGCTATGAAGGTTATGATGTTCAGTTTGTATTGGAACTGTTTTAGAGAGGCGTTGATTCATCTGCATGAGGATGTAGTTTGTGAGGCTGTTAAACTGAATTTTGTCCATCCCATTTATGTCAATGTGGGTAGACTAAATAAGAGTAAAACAAGTCAGTATGAAATACAACCAACAGCTTCACAAACTACATCCTCCAAAATTACCATAAAGTTGAATCAACACAATAAAAGTTGAACACTGTAACCTTCACGAAGATGGAATTTATTGCAAGACTGTTGCATAAGACTGCATTAGTTTTAGCTCGGTGTCCCCAATGAACCAGCAACTCGGTGTCATTATTCTGTTACCACATTCAAACAGACCAGAGATAAGAAAAACAACTAACTTGTGATCTTGAGATAACGGATGAAATAAAATCATCAAAATCTCAACTGTTCTTGGCTTATGAACATTTTGCGCAACCAATGCAAAATATAAAAAACTTTCAAAGACATCGTGCACAAGCACAACGTTGCATTTATCTCGACCAATGTCAAGTAGGTGAAAATAAAATGGACAGTGATAATATTAATTCTGGTAAAGAACAAGAAAGAAGGACAAAGTGTGTGTGAGTGGCAAAGGGTAAAAATAAACAGATCCAGTCCACAAAGACGACGCATCCTGCCCCATCCATTAGTGCATTATAACTTGAGCAACATAAAACAATGCACCAACCCACAACAAACAACAGTCACTAGTGTATATAGGAATCCCTGTGCCATTGTCGTGCATCTCTATCTCTACCTCGATCCCTATCTCTGTCTCCGTCTCTTTCCCTGTCCTTGTGTCTTTCTCTGTCCCTGTCTTTGTCTCTGTCCCTGTCTCTGTCTCTCCCGTGGTAGTTGTGATGATTGTGTGCAGGATAGTGATCTGTGTGGTGTGTCCGTGGTGGAATATGCTGGTGATGCCTACGCTGACGGTTGCGTTCATTGTGCTCCTGCTCATAGTTTTCCCCGACGTGTGAATGGCTGTTCCCACGGTGGTGATGTTGTTGCTGTTGTTGTTGTTGTTGTTGGTGGTGATGGTGGTGGTTGCTGTTATGATGGTGGTGGTTATGGCCTCGGTGGTTATAGCGCGTCTCCTCCTCGTCCTCGTCCTCCCCCACCGCATCCTCCACCTCCTCCTCCCTCTCCTCAGGCAGGGGCCTGCGGGGAGGCCTCTGTCTGTAATCCCTGCTTGACCGCACTTCCACGCCGCCGGATGTTTGGTTGTGCTGGGCGTGGCTGTGATGCTCCATCCGGCGGTGGTGGTGGTGGTGATGGTGGTGGGTGTGCTGGGGTTTCTTTGGTTCAGTCTTCAGGAGCTGCTCTTCCTCCTCAGCCCTCGGCTCCTGTGCCGGGGCTGGCGGTTGCTCCTGGTCTAGATGGTTCTCCCGGGAACCCTTCCTCTTAGTGGCAGCGGACTTCTTGTTTTTCTGCCCATCCTGGGACAAGAAAATGCAATGTAATGTCACATACATGTACATGATAAAGACATGATATGAAGAAAGTTTGCTCTAACACAAAAACACACTGTACCCAAGGCTATGGCTGTTTAAAAATCACATCCCAAAGTACTGCATACTACGAACTCAATCTGCATCACATACTTCCTTAACCACTAAGGATTAAGACTGTTCCCACTCAAGTATACTCAAGCAATACATCTTCTTGATCCGGTTTTAAGTTTGACTTTTCTTGATACTTGATGAATGAACCTGTATAGGTTTTATTATTCAGTTCCATTTTTAGTATTTGACTATAATTTCAAGGTTTCCAAGAAGCATCATTGGGAGATGTGCATGCAAGCTGGAGGCAGTAAACACACTAGAGCGACTGAGAGCTGGTGTGGAGGTAAACACCAACAAGTTATTTTTATGCCATAAACTAGAAATTCAGGTTGAACTGAAACTTAGGAGGGGAGGAAAAACAATACTTGTACTTGTACCATTACATTCTACTATTGGATTTTCTGCCTCTTGGATTATTTTAGAGAATATATACACTAGTTTGAAGGTCTCCTCTCGGAAGACTTTGACTTTGTTTTGTCTTGGTCTCAGACAAAGAAGACATATTTCAAGACCACAACTGCAGGTTATCAATAGATTTCCGGAACATTGTCTGATTTATTTGTTATCAGCATTACTGTGAGTGCTCATAGAAAACAAAGATAAATCTCAGCACATAAAAGTCGCCTCTGCAATGCCTTTTGATTATTATACCAAGACATTTATCGTGGTACACTTGTACATACACAAATAAACAGTTTATATGGCAATAAAATGAATCTTCATTTGTATTCTGTGATTGTTTTTATGGGAGTATGGATCTTTCAGATCAATTTGATAAGTGGCTCTGGTTTGCATGCTCCACATTTTATCGTAAGTGTGTCATGCAGTGTGGGACCACCACTGGTCCTGGTCTTGACATGGTCTCCATCCCTCATAGTCTTGGTCTTGTCTTGGTCTCGGTACACTCTGGATCTCGGTCATCACTTGGTTTGGCTGGTCTTGACTGATATATACATCATTTCTAGCTAGTTTCTATAGAAGATGCTACTGTAACTCATCTCTATTACTGCGGTGAAAACTCAGCTACAGCATTTAATTTGAAGGTATCTCACTCACCAGAGGCAGACCTATCTCATTTCTTCAACTTCCCAGTGGAGTAGGATGAGGAAAAATGAAATGAAAATGTTCGATGAATGAATGGAAACAGGTACAGACGCAGCACACTGTGCATTTCCTCTATCTAGACAAATCTACATTCCTGCTAAGCAAATCATTTACTATGCAAACCATTTTTTCCACATTCAGCAGACTGTCTGTACAGATGAGGTGAGTGGGATGAGATGTTTGCGAATTATATTAAATCCTATACCTTTATTGTTTGTGTAGTTGTTGTCTATATTGTTGTTTATATATATATATATATTGCCAGTGAGAGGGAGGTCTGGGTCGGCCTGCTTGACCTGCTGCCACCGCAACCCGACCCCGGATAAGCGGTGGAAAATGGATGGATGGATGGATATATATATATATATATATGTATATATATATATATATATATGTGTGTGTCTGTGTTTCATGTACCGGTATTGCTGAAGGACTGGTGGGCAGCGTATTCTCGGCCAGCTGGGCCACTAGTGCGTTGGCAGGCTCCATCTCTGGCGGATGAGTGGCTCTCCAGTAAGACTCCAGATAATCAGCAACGTGCTCACAGGCGTCAGTTAGCTGATTCTCATCTAAGATGACGTCAAACATCTCCTACAGGAAAATGAGAATATGGACAGGAATAAATAGAAGACCAACAGCAGGAGACAAGACAAAAGACTACTTTATAACTGGGACAGTTTAAAGTGTAATCTGCGACATCCCTGATAACGTGGCATGAGTGTGGGTGGATTTAAAAATAACACTCCTTTGGTAATCACTTAGTTCTTGCATTAACATTCAAATAAATAGGTGTAGGGAATAGGGTCGTCTTAAAAAAAAAAAAAAAGGACAACTATGCAAACACTGACATGGGCATCCAGCAAAAATCGACTTTCGGAAAATATGTGGAATTGACAATGTAGTCAACAACACTAATTCTGATATCTGTAGAATGCATAAAAGCAAAGCCTTAGCAAGGATTTAAAAATACCGAGGTCATGGGCATCAAATTAAGGTCTAAATGCTGTTTCAGAGCTTTAGACACAGAGTCTAAAAGTACTGGATTTAGTCTGACAAAATACCCATCACATGTGATTTTTTAAATTGTGAATATACAGCAAGAAGCACTGATGACATGATGTCACTGTCATCAATGGTGGTCACAGCCCTGCATAAAAGTCAAGGGGCCACCAGTGTATTTCCAGTTTGCACCAAACTCAGTTTTCTTTCAATTCCTGGATAGTTGTTACCAGTGTACTACAGTACAACTTCAACTAGCTAAGCCAAATGTATAATTATGTGCAACAACTGAAGTATCTAATATAACAGGCATGATAACAATCCATCTTTTCATTCATCTATTCAATATAAAATGCAGTATTACTGAACAGTAGCACCACTTTCACACGTTGGCCACTAGATGGCACTCACCGGAGGGCACTGGGCGAGCTTGTCTGCTGCCACCATCTGAACATTAAGATGCTTGGTCTGTGACTTCCCTCTAGTCTTGATCAGTCTCGTCAACACCTACAGGGAGGAGAAGGAGGGAGGGGAAAAAAAGGTGATGGTGGCTGTTGGCATTTTACAGGGTCGTGTTTGTTTAGTTCATGCAGTGTACAAAATATTGAGAGAATTGAGGAACAGTCAGTCCAAAAGAAGGTGCAGGTCTCTGGCGATGCTTACCTTTGGTGAGGAGATCTTGACGTAGACGAGGATCGGCGCCAGGGAGGTCTTGGACACCTGGATGGGGTGGTTAATTGTGTCTGCATCTAGAACCACCAGCTGCAGGCTGCGGGCCAGCTCGAAGATGCGCTCCACCTCCCCCTGGATCTGGGCTGCAAGAGCAGAGAGGAAAAGCACGACTTTGACACCGGAGATCCAGGAAACAAAATCAGCTGTGCATATTTCATTTTCTTGTTAACATTTAACTCGTGAAATTAGATATATTTTCTTATCACTGAGCCACAGCTTTGAGTTATAATTTCACACATGTATGATTATTTATTTGAAACATTATTTGAAATGCCATTGTGTGCAATTTTGAATGATTTCATATGTAATTCCATTATTAGAGCTGGTATGTGAAGTTTTCCATCTGTCTATATTCTATATATTCAAGATGCAGAAATGAATATAGAATCTGAAATATCTTATTTTGAAGGTTAGATTTGCCAAACCCAAGGTAAGTGGAGAAATAAATGATCAAGTCTTATTTTGAGATTAAAAGTCGATGACACAAAATCTTCCCACAAGTTCCATTTAGTGTAGCTATTGTAGACATTTTAATTGAATCACATAAACTACCTCAGCAGAGGATACAAGCGTAGATGAGAAGTGCTCAGAAAAATAGACTTTTGACTCTAACCTACAATTCCACGATGAATGGGAACAAACAGTAACAGGACCTTGTGGAGATCTTGTTCTGTCAACAAAGTGTATTTGTATATGGTTTTGTAACCAAACGAACCTTTTTCTGCATCTCAATTCAACTCAAAAAACTAAATCTCATATTTGTATTTCTAATGTAAAACGAGTCAAGTAAAAACGTACTTGTGAGCTGCTCACATGACACAACCCTTCAACAGATTAAAAACTGTAAATGCGACCAATGACGAAACACTGCCTACTCAGTGAGACTACTTTAATACAGTGAATGATGTATTTTTATTTTCCTGGGTAACCAATCCACTAAGACAAACAGGATGTGTTGCACTCATGGGAGGACCATTTTAAAGAATGGCCACTAGAGGAAGCAAAGGGAAGCAGAGCATGGAAGAGGCACTGGCTGTTTTCAGTCCTACTGACAAATATCTATAACATAACAGTGAATTACATCTGAACAAATGTAAGCCCACTGAAACGATGAACAGATAAAACACCGGCTTGTTGTGAACAGTGGCTAATGGTGCTGATGAGGTAATGAAAGGAAGGTGATTCAAACAGACAGACACGGACTACCAGTCCTTTCAGTCATACATACCAGCAGCATCTGGGATGAGGGAGCAATGAGAAAGAAAAGAGTAGAGAAAACCAAGTAAATCTTATCCCCCAACCAAGGGTGGATTAAACCGAGCCTAATTCACAATGCCACTGCGGTAAAGAAAGTACACAATCTTTACTGACAGTCCGAAAACCCGCTTATGTCTCAGATGTCAACCTGTTTTCAGTCTTTGTGCTAAGCTAAGCTAACTGGCTTTGATTGCAGACAAACATAAAGGTGGTAGGGATTTGCTCATCTCACGCTCTGCAAGAAATCAAACAAGCATATTTCCCAAAATACAATCTTCATTCGGGTGCACACAGTGACAGTATAATCTCTTTGAATGAAAGATCGGCTATGCAGAGTACATCACATCACATCACTGCACAGTGTTTCAATCAGGCAAAGAAAAAGGGAACGTCTGACACATTCATTTCAGACCTGGGTGAGATGGAATCAGTTGCTTTCTTTGAACCTAATTAAGGTTGCAAGTGGGTGAGGTTTGCCACCAGGGACAACACGACGAGTGCAAGAGAGCTAATCAATTACAAGAGGTTATTTTAGAAGTTCATTTAGTGTACTTTTCTGTGGCCGATGCTATCTGAATTGTCCTGATGAGGTAAAGCTCGGCTGCCTGGCTCTCCAACCAGATAAAAGTGGTGCCAAAGATAATTTGCTACGACTGAGGCTCCAGGTCGGGATGATGAAGCCATGTACCTAAATTGGAGCGAGTGTTCGACCGATCCATTAAGGCCTTTTTGCCAGGGTTGTTGAGGATGGAGCGCTTAGCCAGAGAGATGTCTGCTGTGACCCGTGTAATAGTAATCCTGGAGAGGAGACAGAGGAACAGGGTGTGTTACACAGTTTCATTGTGTTTTATTTCCACGTGAAAGGTGTGACACTGGAGAATTAAATCAGAACTTACCTGCCTTCAAATCGATGTTTTAAAAAGTCAAAGAGTGCTTTTTGCATCATATCTGTAACCTGGAAGCACACATGAAACATGGAATTTAAATTAAAGTCTCCTCTATGCAAGTTAAACACAAATACCAATATTTATTTGAAATATATTAGGTGTGTCAGGTTTACAGCATCTTAGACCCGTCACAAGTCAAAAGCAACTTAGACTACAGAGTGTGTGAGGCTGACTTACATCTAAGCCCTTCAGTGATGGTCCCATTAGAACCACAGGACGCATTGTAGGCACTACATCATACATAGACACCTGCTCCCCCTGCAGACACAAAGAAGAAACTGCTGATGCAACATGTCGCTTGCGGTGCAAACAGAGTGAACATGGATGAAATCTGATTTTTGCTTTTGTTTTATTCAGCTCTTTGTAATAAAAAAAGGGTCTATTAAAAGTGTTTGGGATTATCTAAATAAGTAACAATGAGTTGAAACAAACATTGAGTTGCTTACCGGTTTCTTTTTCACCTGCTGATTGGCTGCTCATGCAGAAGGATAAGAGAGGTGTCGCATGTTAACTCGCCAATTATCACAAATAGACAACAAAATATTTTGATATTTTACTTCTTATATGGCGTAGCACACACACTGACCTTGGGATGGAGGGGTATACTTCTTTGAGTTCATATCTTGAGCTACTTGAGTGGATGCTTTGCTGAAATGAGAGAGCAATCCTGAATGAACTCATGTCTTCCCCACTAAAATGTTTCAGTTATTGAAACTTCAGTTTTTAACAAACTGCAACAATCACAACCTGACAGCTTATCCTTTGCAATTTCCCTATCCTGTGCAATTATCTTTGTTTTCTCTTGTACAATGCTACACACCATAGAAGCAATTACCATCTCCAAAAATCTATGTTGTTATCTTATATGTTTGTATTTTCTTTGCCTGCTTCTTTGACCATTGAGCTGCTGTAACATTTGAATTTCCCCAGTGAGGGATCAATAAAGTAGTTATTTATCTATCTGTCTCTTATCTATGGTGAAAATAGAGCACTAGTGTCTAAGCTCTGAAATAATGTGTGCTTACAGACTGTATATCTACTTACATAAGACACAGCTATATAAAGCTCGGAGGGTAAATCCCTTGAAGTGATTCAGCACACACAGTTGCCACCAAAGCTAAATTTCCAAGATCCTCTAGATGAGTTTCTTTCAGCCTAACTGGGTCAAGTCAAAATCCTTCAGTCTGTAGTGGATCCTCCTGCCAGCCAGACTGATTAAAGTAAAACAACCTACTGACTCAACAAAAGGAAAACATTCCTACTTCTCAAAGTAGTTCCATATCTTTGAAACGTCTTTGTTAACCGTCGCATGTGGGGAGATTTTCTGTCCTTGACCTCCCTTTTAATGTTCCGCTCTTATACTTTCCTTTTCATGGTTTTCATCTTTCAAGACTGGATTACCAGCTGGGCCCTGCAGCTCCTCCCCCATAAACCTGCAGGATCCCTGTTCAATGTGTCCTCACATAATGGTTCCTATGATATCTTACTAGAAGTTTTCTGTTTTCCGACGAATGTCCAGCAACACAAGCTATCAGTGAGAGTGTATCGGCAAAAAAAACCTACTTGGTTAGGTTAGGTTGAAGGAAAGGTCGTTGGGTTAAAACGACTACGGAAGTGGTGTCACGGTACGGAAGTTACGAGACGAATAAGTCAGCTTCGACGTGTGTAAAGCATCTTGAGGAAAGAAAAATGACTTGACTTGGACCACAACTCATCCCTAACTGTGTGCATTACATTTGTTGGATACTTTGGACACTAATGCATAGAGAGTTGGAGATAAAGGGGTCAGTTGAGGCCCTCAGCTCATTGTTGCCACAGTGCAGCCTTGCGGTTTGATCCCGCCAGGCTTGCTTCGCTTCTGTCAACAAAACAATTCCTGGTGTGACCCTTTCCAACTGATTACACCTCTCTGCCCAAAATGTAGTTTTCCTAATCTGTGGATGTTTTGAAAGAGCATCAGATGAATGCTGAAAACGTCATATAATCCTCTGTATATCACTTTATAATGATATTTGTGTTTGTATATGTGCGGGACCAATAAAGATTATTATTATTAGGATTACAAGATAAGGCAGCACAAAGCAGCATGGGCTCGTGTGCTCGTTTGTTACCCCGTTGTGTTGAAGCCAGTGGAAAAGAGAAACGTGCTGTACATACTTGGCTAAGGCCTTGGCAGCTTTCCTCGCCTGCACTTCTCTTCTGATGAGAATGGTTTCCAGATTGACTGGACTGGGGACGAAGCCCACCACACCATCCTCCTTCACCGGCCGGCCGATCCACCACTCATTGTTAAACTTCTGGTTATCAAAAAGAAGAAGAAAAAGCGTGAGTTTAAGGCCTGGCTAACATTCATTTACACTGATGATGTTAATGACTCTATTCTACCTCTGCATTATTACATTTAACGTCATTGGGACCTTCCACCTGTGTGTGTGGGTGTGTGTGTGTGTGTGTGTGTGTGTGTGTGTGTGTGTGTGTGTGTGTGTGTGTGTTTCCAACCTCTTTGACATGGAGGAAGTCTCTGGCCTCAAAGGTGACGGCCTGGCCCGGCACGGGAACGTTGTCGTCGTCTGCTGGCGTGTAGGAGAAGTTGCAACGTACTGCAAATGCCACAGGCTTGTACTGGAGACACAGGACACGTGTTTGTGACATAATGTTATTCCTAATGGATGTAGTCATCTTTAATCCCTGCATTTCACCCACTTACACACTTTTCACACAAACAAAATTCACTTTTCACTCAATTTCAATCATCGATTTTAGACGTTATAATGAATCTACACATACTGTATTATTAGGTTATCGCATGCATCATGTGCACAGATACAACCATGCAGCCTAATGCAGGGTAACATGACTATTGTGACGGTTGACAGAGCAGAGCAAATCTATTCTAAATGAGCCGGAGATATCCCTGTGATTTAGCATGAAAAAGAACAATATAGTGTGATCTTTTGAATCCCTTCAACATATGTTAAACTTACAACTTGTATTACATTATGCTCTATTTTTCTTGAATTTTTTTATTAAAATGCATTTTAATCTGCTCCAGTTTCAGAGTCCTGGTATCGTTCATGCTGTCACAATGTCACGGCTTACTGGGAGCCTTCCTTCATGTCATTAGTGACACAACTTCAATTTAAATTTAAATTCGAAACGTCTGCTGTGATGAACACCTACTGCATCCTCTTCTTTGCTTCACAATATCCGTATGCTTCCTCCTGACCTGGGCCTGTTGGTGGCGTAATCCTATCAGGGTCAAATGTCAGCGGCACGCAGATCAGGCTGCTAATTACTTCACTTTGGAACGATGAGGCTGTGGGAGAGGTCGTGGGGTCAGCAGGGGAGGGGCTGCGTGTGTTTGCCGCTTTAATTACAGAGCACCAGTGGCAGCGCAGTAAATCCGTAAGGGGGGGGGTTTAATTCAATATTCAAGGGGACGTCTATCAGCGGGCGCTGCTTAGAAGGAAAAGAGAGGGGAAGAGTTTGATATCAGCTGTGATGTTTTTATATATTTGTGTAATGACCTAACAGTGCATACTCCACCCTCATCTCTCTAAAACGCACTCCACAGATAGCTTCTCAGACACAGTATGTGCTTTGTATTGCACATAACATAACAGTGTTACATAAGGAGGCTTAGCGAGCACAACGTATTGCTACTTAACAACACAAGCAAATACACTTTCCGAAATCGGCGATCCAACATTCACATCCACTTCACGCAGTGTAAATCTCAGTGTAAATGTATGTTATTGCTGTCTTGTATGCAAAGCAGTTGGCCAGAATTCATTTAAACTGAATGAGCCGTAATCAATATCCTTCATTAACATCCTTCACCAGACATCAAGCGTATAAAGGGAAGACAAGGATGAAGACTGCAATGACTCATTTTAATAGCAGAATATTGCTCGGGTAATCCGATGTCCTGGCGTGTGTGTTCCCTGTCCGTGATGTAATCGTGTCCTTGAGAGCTGCCGCTCTGTGAGGGTCACGTTGGGTCGCGTTGGGTCGGGGTCGTAATGTTACCATGATGCAACAGTAAGAAAGTACCTTGGCCTTCTCCAGCTGCACCTGGGCGTTTCTTTCCTCGACGACGTCCGAGTCCTGACGCTCTCCCTGCAGGAGAGACAGAGAGTAACGACAATTAGTTTTATCAATTTCTCTGCAACGATGTGATCGTTGTGCATTGAACAGTATTAAAGACTTTTGTGTTCTGATTGAATGCTTCACTGTTCACATGCCTCTCATTTACTTTTTACTCCCCTAGAAGCCTCCTCCCTTTAATTATCACGACGTGTTGCAGCATGATCCCTCCCTGTGACGCTCAGGTTTATGTGCCATGTGTCCCAACGATTAGATTGTCCTCTCAAAGACATGATAATTAATGCCCTCTGTGTCATAGCCAAGAGGTGGCACAGCCCTCTGCGTCAATATGGCACTCAAGATACACACTTGCATCCCAAAGTCACAAATCAGCTTTATGGTTGCAGACAGTCTGCTCAGTCTGGTGCATTTTAACAACACTGTGATCTTGATCTTGTCGAAGACGATAATAGAGATATTCTGTGAATATTAATGACATGAAACTTTGGTAAAGGCCACGACATTTTACACTATGTCATTTATTTCATCTTTACACTGTTGGACACTTTGATATGTGGACAGGAGGTGCAGAAGATTGAACCACCAACACAACAATTTGTGAATCCTGTAATGCAATATTTATGTTGACTGTATATCAGAAAAATTATCTTAAAATGATCGCTTCTGTTTTGTGTCATTGAGGTTCACAATGAAAAACAAAAGTACAGCTAACAGTACAAATGATAATGTTAGTGAAGCATGACAGAGTTGAGTAAACTCTCCTGCAGCTGAACCTTTTCAACTCTGTCTCCTAAAAATTCTGTTTAGATTAAATTGATCTGCATTAGCAAATATTTGTAGGCAGCATACACAAACAGAAATGTAAAGAATGACAATTTGTTTTTTTGGAGTCACATCGTTTAACTTTTTCAACTATCAGAATCTTGTTAGTGAGGTTGCCTGGTTTGGTACCATCGTGCCTCTAACAGTTCCAGCATGTAACTCTAAAAACATGCTGTAGTCTTTACGTTTTGGTTTTTCTGCAGATTAAAAAAAACAACATGTTCATTATTGAGCTTGGAAAGAGCCTGGCTTGCATCTCGTCTTTATGCCAGCTGAGAACTCAAATACAAATTGTATGGACAGAGTTTCCTCAACGTTACCTACGAGCTTGTGAAGCTCAAAGAGAGTTGCCATCTTGGCAGTGACGACATTGCCGAACTCTAAAAATGGGGAAAGAGGTGGATCGTCGGTGGAGCTGAGGCCGGCCCAGATGGTGCAGCAGAGCAGACATCTAGCAGCGAGTGACCTCAGATGGCACCAACCTGTCACTTAAAGCTGCCATGCCCTCAATTATGCCTAACTTGAACTCTTAATATAATTAAAACGGGTGAGTTGTATACAAATTCACCCTCCCTTAAGTTGTCATGAACAGGAAAATTAGTTATTGGGACCAAAAATTGTTGTTTAGTACCAGGTTAATTTCTGCTGTAAAGTTGGGCATTTTAAGATGAAGGTCAATGGGATTGCCTTGTTTTTAGAGGCAGCCTCGAGTGGCCATTTGAGGAACTGCAGCTTTTGGCTTAATTTCTCGGCACCATACATTGCACTTGATTTTAATAGCCTAAACCTAATGACATAACGACAAACTTTTCCCTGTGATGTCTGTGTAGTCGAGATGTTACACTTCCTGGACTGCAACAAAAGTTGCCAGCGAACGTCATCCAGGCAGCAATTATTGTTCCGACAAAACTTCTCTGGCAATGCAAATTATTAGAACATAAATGTATTTTGTCGGAGACAGGGCTTCCCTATTTCATGTTTCTGACAGAGAGTGATGAGTCCGTGTTCACTCTTCAAACCTCAACCAGCAGAGAGCAACTTCCCTCTGGTTCTCTTTTACCCCATCACACACTCTCTACTTTATTCCAAGTGAGTGCACACCGCGCTGCCTGACACTAGTGACTTTGACGACGACGGATTATACAGCATGTCGTTACTATAGGCCAATAGTTATGATGAATCTATCTTGAACTTAAAAATACTCTTTTTATTATGAAATTACTTTAAGTGGAAAGAGAGAGGGGAGAGCTGCAGGAAGGTGAGAGGGGAAAAGAGACTGTACCAGTAAAGAGTCAAATGAGGATACATGAATTATTTTAGGAATTATCATCTGGGGAACATGACTGTTTATGGCAATCCACCGTAAGGAACAGAATAGAGCTCCTCCTGTGGTTTTCTTATGGATTTGAGCACAAATAAAGAAAATCCAGTATCAAAATTCATCTCAATTGCCGAGATAAATAAGAGTTCAGAGCGGTCCAACATAGCTAACAAGGTCAAGCATAACACAAGCAAGGGAAAAGGGGCTACCCAGCATACTAATACCTTATTCAAAAAGTACTAGCACCATATTGGACATAACAGATTAAAATGCATGGCTCCATTACAAATTGAACGAAAAGTATCACTAAATTATCAAAAGTTAACCAGAAATAGTCAATAGCTCAGAAAGCTCATCTGAAAATAAATTGTCTTACATGGGAGAAAACAAATAATTCAAAGTAACCTTGGAGGCAAATAAGGCCTCAAATAATGTGACACAGGAAGGATGAAGACATGACGTACGTATTAATAAGGTGATGGGATGGTGTTTGTAATTAGCGGAGAGAATTAGTTACAGAAGCAGGAGGATGTAGAGAGACTTCAACATGGTGAGGAGGGAATAAGAGGGGAGGAGGAAGGAAATCTCCCCCCGGGCAGAATTATGCGCAGGCATGGCTTCCTGTTTACCCATGGCTGGTGTAGACATCTGCTCGCACAGCACCCGCCTCTCCGGCGAGCCAATGTCACCCAGCCAATAGTACAAAACGCCCCCGCTGAATTATTAAACAATGTTGAGCTCTACTGCAGGTGATTTAGAAATGTGTAGTGAAGAGCTGAATTATCAACTGGCTTTTATTGTTTCACATTAGTGTGAATTTGAATCCGTACCCAAAGAAAAAGTCACAGATTATAATGTATCCACATCATTCAGATATAAGTGATTATTGCTTAAATCTTAGCTATTGTGACGGCTCGGCAGTCTCAAGCAGGTTTCAGTTCATAGAAAATGTGACTCTAGACTGTATTTTACAACCAAACAAGTTTTAAAAGCAAGAGTAGTTATAATACTTTCAAATAAATTGTTTTTTACATCAATGTTTTTCATGGCTGGAGCCATGTACTGTATATCTCTAATTAGAGCTGAATGGATTAATTGATTAGTCACACAACAAAAGAATCATCTGTAACCGTCAATTGTTTCAATCATTTTTAATTCTCGGATTCCACCTTCTCAAACGTTTTTCTTTGTGATACATCAAAACTTTTTTTTTGACTGATTGTTGGCAAAAACTAGCAAATTCATCACCGGTTAGATGGGTATTTTGTGACACTGTACAGACGAACTGGCGTATTATCTGATGCTGAAAATAATAATTAATTGCAACCGTATTATTATTTTTGACGGAGCACCTTATGTGATAAAATCAAGGGATTCACTTCAGTATACCCTGTCTTTTAAAAAAATGTCCAATACGGCTCCATTCTAATTCAGTCTTTTATTCGAACTCTTCTTCATTCATCCAACCCCCCTTACTTCCTTCATTCCTTACTTCCTCTCCCCTTCTGTCCCCCGTGTCCCTCCCAGTTGGACAGCCACCCCAGCCCATTAGCGTGATTATGTGGCATGGAGGGTGGGCAAAGGAAGGTGGAGGACAGGGATGACGGTAGGGTGCATGAACAACTAAAGCCACCGTCTCTCGTGTGCTACCTGAAGGTGACTTCTTTCCCGCTCAAAAGCGTCTACACAGCTCTTTCTGCACTCGCCAGGAGAGTACATTAGGAAAGCAGCGTCTGATTGGGGAGATGGACTACGTCCCTAAACTGAAATAATCAGAACCATCGAGACACCGGGAGCCAGCTGGCTGGCCGTGAGGCCTGCGATTCCCCAGAGGACAAACTGAACTGGTCTGAAAGAAATGCTGAGATGAGAGATACAGCAAGCAGTTCATCCAAATGTATCATGTTTAGCTTTTTATTGTTTGATTAGTTTGAGCGGCTGAAGAAACGTCAATAAATGTGTCTGAGTTAAACTCACACAGACTGATCTTACTGAATTTACTTTGATCACTAAACAAAATCTCAAATTCAGCAAGATGACATGTTACTTGGTCTAATAAAATAAGAAACATACAACTGTCTCAAAGCCCTGCGTCGCTTGTATCGTGCTTAATGGGCCCAAAACAAAAGAGGACATTGTTAGGTGCAAAAATAAAACAAAGTAAAATTCCCACATAAGCTTCAGACCAACAGGAACACACTGCAGCAGAAAATACTTAGCCCAACCAAACCAGTTAGTGCTCATTTGCAAACACTTACAATGACGCATGAATCTCAGCTTTGTGTGTCTTGTACACGTTTTGGTCTTAAGTCTTTCCACAGAAGTCAAGAAGACGCAAAAAAAGGCTTTAAGGATGAGAAACAAATAGTTGGTTTGGCAAATGTATGTGAGGTTAACATGACAAAACGGGGTTCAGTTATACTCTGCTTTACAGTCAAGGGAAAGCAACACTGCAAACAAAATCCATATTTCCGCCATTTACCGACTCATAAATGACTCCCAGTGAGGAAAATACTTCTCCCGTTGTAACTTGAATGCTGTAACGCGTTCGTACCGCCATTAACAGTAATTGAGCAGTACGTTCAAATCAATTAGAGATCGATGGAGGAGCTATTGAAGGGACACTTAGATCTCCGTAGAGAATGTCAGTATAATTAAGTCAACTTGGCAAAGTTCAACATCACTGCTGCTGTACTTCCCACAGTGGAAGACGTCAAACATCTAACGGCAAAGTGTCATTCAAGCTGGCAGCGTGAAGGGTCCACATGAACCAAGTGAAAATGTAACTCAACAGGGACCGAGATCATGTCTGGATGACGGGTGGGTGGCAGACCGAAAAGTGTGTGTGTGTCTTTGAGTCTGCCTGGTTAGGCGGGCACTGTTTGTTTGTATTTAGAGATGAAGTGTGTGTACGTATGAGTGTGTAGGTGTGTGTGTGTGTGTGTACTCTTGCCACTCGCTATGCCACTGAGGCTTCCTGCTTCTTGCTGGCTGTTCTCCAGGTGCTGCTGTTATCTATGTTATCAACTAGGGTTAAGAGTGTCCACCTCACCATTAGCAGCTCCATGCATGAGCAGGTCTGTGGTGCCTTCATCCCGGTGGCAGCTGAGTGTCCCTATTGTGACCTATTGTGCTAAGTGGAGGAGAGTGAGCTCCAGCTTGGTGGTTGGTGGGAGCACCCTGACTCTAACACCGTCCGCTGCCCGGCAAAATAGGCTCATTATGCAGGAACGTCACGGTAAACTTGCTGATATGCTTACATGAATGAGCTTCAGTGGATTTGAAGTTGCGTGTCAAAAAGGACAAAAAAACGCTGCATGCCTCCCAAGCAGCGTTTACTAGCACGAGCGGGACACTGATGTAATTGTGACTAATTTCCAATGAGCTCACTGGCATGAAGCCCGGGTGTTCACAAATTCACAAATATTTTCTTGTTTTAGCTCTTTCTGCTGCAGAGGAACAGCAACATTTCACCCAATAACACCAATCCTCTGGCAGTTTAGCTGCTCATATATACAGATACTGCGCTGATTTCTTTGCTACTCTATCTCTGCTTCATCAACATGCAGTGTGTGTGTCCGGTTTCCTCCGACGCCCCGTCTAATCAGCTGCTCTGCATCATCTGTCTGAAGGAGACTGGCTCCATGCCCTCTGCCTGACGCTTCCATAGAGCAGATACGGCCCGGCTGGCACCGCCACCTTTACTTTGGCACCAGCCTTCGTCTGTGGAGTTAAAGGCTGCATCACGGCCCTTTAGATCTCCAATTATAGATCAAGAGTGGCAGCGAATCTGTGCAGCACTACAACCGATTTATGTCAATACAGTATGTTAATATGGGTTGCATTATAACTGATGTCGCCAGTTTGTGGTTACGAAAAGAAAGTTTACTGTTGCTTTCCTTTCTCTCATGAGCACATATGCAGTTTCCCATGACCACTCCAATTATCAGTCATTTTTTAAACAATAACTCCTTGAATTCAGACGGAGGTAAATAAAAGCAAACTTCCCATTTATAGTCAATGGCCGTGGATTTCTACAGAGTTCATCAGCTGTAGCTAACTCGTTAATTAAGCTAACGTCGGCTTCATAGGTTGGTTGGAAACGATTTGGGCGTTGACATCTTGGTTTTTTGTAACCAATGTACGGAAGGTATTTTAGAGACGCCGTATACGGCTCTGGTAGGGTAGCTACCTGTCGATCACAGTAAGTCCGCCCTAAAGCATACTCTGCTTTATGGTCTGTTGTACTTTAAGTGGACCATCATTTACGAAATGAACATCAAGCTGTATTGAAGAAGACTTGAAACTAGCGATAAACTCATGTTTACAATGTTTACTGAGGTAATAAATCAATATGAAACGTATTCATGAAACATATTTTTGATTCAGAAACGTCGAGATTCAAAGTACCCCGTGGTTTTCAGGAACGTAAAATAACCAAATTTTTTCTGCCGACTGCAGTTGTCAGGCCTGACACCAATTGTAAATGTAATGACAAGAGTAACATACATTTCTTAACATCATATACGATTTTCATATCATTTCTCTGTTGACTACTCATAGAAAGCATTTACTTCTACAGAGATTTGGGCTCCTCTCTCTGGGTCATGATTGTCTCTGAGTAAGGAGATTAAGATAGCATGCGTCAATCCAGGATTTAGAGCGAGAGAGACAAATGCAACCTCCTCACAGACAGCCAACGCTGCTGCTTGGACCGCGTGGTCTCCAGCTCCCCGACAGTCATCGGATAGAGATACAGTAGCTGCAATAATATCATCCATACAACTTAATTACTGGATCGCTTGGCTCCTGCAGCAGATACATTTCATCTATCATTCATCGTTCATAGATAGCAAGTCTCCCTGCTCTTCTGCATGGCACATCATTATGATGCAACACGATTACTGCTGGTATAAGGAGGGATGTGTGGGGGAGATTATTAAAAAAACTTGCCAACCATTCCTGTTATGATCCTCTCACTGAGGCAATTATTGAACCACCATTAACTGTCATCTCTGTCACTCTTCTACAGTATAAAAAACATTGAGAACAGTTTTTAGGAGGTTAAACACACAAAAAATGGATATTTAAAAATGACAAAAACAGTATCATCAACTTGGAAACCGTCCTAACCCCAAAGGAAACGGGTTTACTCGCCTTATTACTCTACTTCCTGCCCGGAAGGAGAGCAGGTATCTGGATGTAATGCCCTGAGGCACAGCTACTAAGAGGCTTTTCCTATTCCAGGTAACAAGCAGTGGGCCACTATGCAGCACACTGTAGTGCAAGACAGTAGGCCGTCCAGAGACTGTGAGGTTTCCACAAGCTCCTCTTTGTGAACCTCATGTGTTATCTTTACATTCGAGTCACAGAGCTGATCATGATCTGTTTTAGTAAACACCCAGAGATCTTTAAAAAACCTAGAATTAATGTTGTTCTGAAAGTATTTCAAGAACCCCGAACCTGCATTTACTGATTTTCTGGCCAACAAACAAGATATTAACTCAACACTGACAGCTGTTAAAAGTGGCACATGCGCAGTACAGATCGGGCAGGTGCTAACGGAGATTGTAGAGCTGGCAAAATGTCAGCATTTGGGCAATATTTTACACGGTCAAACGTGTTTTACAAATGGTTTAACCAGAGCAAGTCTGTATAACAATGCTAACATTGTTTTGACATTTTGCTAGCTCACACGCTCGACACAAGCTCTTGCAAGTTTTGAACAACACAAAAAACGCATTATTTCACATGAAAATACGGATATAGACTGATGACAAAACGTTGTCATTTTGGTTCACGGTAAATTAAGTGAGAACATACAATATGTTATTTCCAGCTATCATCTTTGTTTATTTAAGAACTAAGAATTGCAACAACAACAAAAAAAACAACAACATTATTGTGCAGCAGACAGAATATTTCTTCACCTAGATGGCTGGAAGAGACTTCAAAGATTCTGGATTCACCTTCATTACAGCAGTAAGTGTTGTTAAACAACCCTCTGGGTTTTTCAAAGATTGACAGATGCATCACTTTGTGACTTGAATGCAACGGTAATGCACGAGAAGCACAAAGGGGTGGTTTCTCACTAAAAGAGATCAGTTCTCTCTCTCTGCATGTGTTTAATATTGGTATCGACTTCAATTGTAAGTAAAATATTACATTTTTTTTTTTTTATTTAAATTTTTTCAGGCAAATGATGAGAAAGATGTAGGTTATAACATCACAATTACTTTTTTTACTCATAGGTAAGAAAGATGCAGCTCATGAAATCAGTGTGTGCATTGATGGCTTGTACAGCATGAGGAACAGGAACTTGGCTGCACCCACTGCTGCTGCTACATGTATAACATATGGAGTGAAATCTGTTCCAAAAGCACACAGAGTTGACAGAAAGTCCAAGAGTGAGTGGAAGAGAAGGGCATACGACTAAATCCATCTGATCTTCACAGGCCATTGGTTATGCAACTCTCTCTGGAGCCCGTGGTTTTCAACTAGACACATGACATGATACATGCAGCATGAGCTGCGTCTCTATCTGCCCTGCGCATTGTGACTGTCTTAGTGAGTGCAATGATGTGGAAAGGCCTCACACAAGGATTAACGCTGAGTGCAACAGATGGTGCATTCTTCTACCCTTCCTGTTCACACACACACACACACATACACACACGCACAGACACACGTACACACAACACACGCACGCACGAAAAGAAAACACCAGAATACTGGATATTTTACCTTTTTCTTGGGTGGCATGGTGGTTAAAGGGGTCCTCTATCACCGTCGGAACAACCAGATTAGATTATCGTTCAACTGGCTCCAGTAAATGAGACATGGACAAGTGTGCCATGAGACAGAGTTTACCTCTGAAGCAGGTGGATGTGTCCGCCGTGTTGTGCGTAAAGAAAAAAAGTATGTCCAAAGAAACCGCGACGCGCAGGACACCGCCGGAGACACCGATAAGTTGCGTGAGGGGTTTCACTTAAGTCTGTATTGTGAGTTGAGTGTAGTTACCCTCTCCTGAGTCCTCGGAGTATTAAAGGCTTATTTCTTGGTGCGGCATCTGTTGCGCCGCGCACCGCTCGCTCTGACCTCGAGCACCGAACAGACCAAGAAGGTGTCCAACCGTCCGCACTGACCATGCGTGTTACATAACGCAGAGTGGAGCGTCTCATTTATGTTGTTGAACGGAGTTGGCTCCCTCCGCTGAGCCAAGCAGTGATGATTAGTGTGTGTGTGTGTGTGTGTGTGTGTGTGTGTGTGTGTGTGTGTGTGTGTCCAAACAACGTCCTGGGTTTGGCTGCACAAACAGGAGTATTATAATGGCCTGGCTACAAAATAGAAAGATGAAATTAAAAAGCAAGCACGACATAATTCATAATTCATACAAACAGATCTACTCATCATCATCATCCCGACAGCGAAATAGTGATATTCCTTCACCACATTAGTTCAGTGTCACTTTGCTACTGCTGAAAACTCATTGCTTGCCAAGTATCAGCCACACACACAGACTGCCCAAAGCATATCTCTGGTTTCTTCATGTATCCTTAAGTTACCTTCTGCGGACCTGCTCTCACGGGCCAACGTGTAAATATCATACATACTGTAAAGCACCCTTAAGGCATGGTTACAAGACTGATTGTAATAATCAGTCTGCCTGTCCTCATCTGGGGTCCTTCCTCTGCTGCCAGCTCTCCTAATGGTGACAGTATAATCTGACTATAATGGACCCAGCAGGGGTCAAGAACTTTAGGAGGTGATTTATACCCTCCTGTGTCTCCAAAATGACTGGAAATATGCCTCCAGTAGTGGGGGAAAGGGGGCAGTTGTGTCATTAAGCCTTAAGGAAACGACTGCTTAAATAGCAGAGGACTTTATTTGCACATATACATCTCGCAACCGCCGTGCAACACTTCGTATCTCCAGCCTGCTTGCTACCAGCATGTTGGCCATCAGCATGCTACCCTTCAGCCTGCTTTAGTATCTGCATTTGAGTCCTGCTCCTGCACTCCAAACTACAACAGTACGAACTTCTGCAAACCACTCACTCCTCCTTGTCTGTTCGCCACCATTCTGTCTCCCAGTTTGTTAACCTCCCGCCTGCTAGCAACCAGCCTCCAGTACATTAGCCTTGAGTGGCCCGGCCGATACCTGGTCTCATGATCGTGTTCCTGTAATGTCCCGTCTCCGTGGTCGTCCTCCAGAGGGGTCCTGCCATCGCCATCGGCCTCCTGCTCGACCTGCAGATGGACCCCGCCGGCGTCTATTTCGCCTTTTGTTTGAGTTGTTGTGAAAATTGACATTTAAAAAAATTGCGCAGCCAGGCAGGCAATATGGTGAAGTAATAAAATCTCAAGGGAGAGCTTTGGGAGGCGAGGGGCTTAGATGACTGTTGCGTAACTGAGAATGGAAAGAAAACCATTCAGGGCTGAGGTCCGCTGGTCCCGGCTGTGACAGTGTGGAGCAAGAAGCCATGACACTGACCTCTGAGTCACACACACATCTGGACCTATACACGCAGCCGCACACATGCCCTTATCAATTCCTCTACTGCTGGGGAAGACATTGCCATCAGAGGTCACACCACTGTGATCACGCCATCTGTGACGGAGGAAGAGACTGTAAATTGAAGGTCCCAGCATTTAGCCCATGACCTGGGATTGAATCAGACTCTGGGCTTTACGGACACCTCAAATCTCCTCCAGTGCCAACAAAACACTCAAACAGAGTCCCTGCTTACTTTGACTCCCTCTGCGCACAACTGTGAAGCTGTTACATAAGGCGGTCTGACGAGCCACCCATGGAATACATGAAGAAGCTAAAATATCCTTCACACCCACTGAAGCATTTAAACACTCTGTACATTAGCGTCATGCGCCCTCCAAGTATGTGAGCATTTATTTCTGAATCTGGAGTGTGGACCCTACACTTTAAATAATGAAAAAGTTATTTTAAATACCTTGAGCACCAATCAATGGAAGCGGCCACATACAAGAATGCTATATTGCATATTGCCATGTGTCACCTCCATTGTTGTGCATGTGGTGTGTTGCAACAGTGGCACACGGAGCAGAGCGGTTCACTTTGACCAGCGAATCAAGGCTGCGTGTGCTTCAATGAAAGATGGACGGCAAATTAATAAGGAGTATTTCTAAATATAATGTTACAATAACAAATCATGAACAATCATGAGACCAAACTGAAAATCTTTTCTGTGTGAAAAGTCAGCCTCGGGATTCAACTTCAAGGTGTGTCACAAACATACTGTTGGAGTCCACACAGTGAACATGGTAATGTATTTTGCTTTGGTAAGAAGAAACATGAGAAACATTATAGTCAGCTGATCACGAGACAAAGAGTTCAGTTTGTGGTACGAACAGAGCCGCTATCATTCGACGCCTTCTTAAAGAACCGGTCATCTCACACTCCCCTACACAGCACACGTGTTCATGTGCACATGTGCTCTCACACATACATAAACAAACATCTGTCCCTAAGCTTCTTACAACCAGAATGTGTGTGTGTGTGTGTGTGTGCGCTGTGAAGCTGGGGACAGAAGTGCAGGGCCGCTGAGGCAGAGATGATTGGCACGAACAATTTTAGGCAAAGCTCCAGACCTCTGCCGTCCACTGTGTCCACACAGCTAGAAACCACACATCTGCCCTCAACTAAAAAAAGAATTCATCATTGCCTGGAATTGGACGCAACCAAAAAAGTACTTTGATTAAATGGTAAATTGCCTTCATGCTTTGTCAGCGCACGACAGCCCCTCCCATTTCACACTCACTGATTTGAGCCTAATCATCACCTTTTCTCTTTTGTTATTGCTCTTTTATCTCTCAGCTGGTTGGGCAGGATGGCGTAAAGCAGGCCAGTGGGGAGCACAGACGGCTTCAGGATAGTTTTGACCTGCACAGCTGTTGGACCCATCAAGGCAGATGTGCAAAAAGAGCCATCAAAGACAAAGGTTTTATTCTGCTCTGTTTTCTATCTGGCATCCTAAATAAGCCTATAAAACATTAAAACATGCTCCTTCTTTGGTCCAAAACTGTGTTCGGATAAGAATCACGCCATAGTGCTATATGTGGAAATTTTTAAATGTGTATATATATATATATATATA